>NC_083289.1:36097135-36275080 GCF_963506605.1 Zootoca vivipara | reverse complement strand
TGGCAGGGTCCAAAGTGGTCTTCGGCACATGCGCATTACACGGCTGTGATCTTTGCTGGGAGACTGCCCAGCATCATGCTGTCAGCAGCTTGCTGGGCCATCCTAACCAGAACATCTGCTGTTGTTTATACCATCAAAATTAGTGGACTGCCTACTGGTACCTGTTCATCTTTAGATCAAGTTTAGGAGGGAACAAATCCCAGTCCAAAAGTGCAGGAAGTAAACAGTTTACAAACAGGGACCTGAAATGCAAGGATTTGTCTCCCACCGCATTCACGTAACATGACAAGGTTTCTGGATCACAGCACCCCAGGGCTTTAGTGATGACAGAAAATCGGTGTGCTATGTTGAACAGAGTGGGCAAGTGGTAGCCTATGCCATTAACAAACGCTGTCATTTTAGAGATCACAGCATGAAAGGTGAGTTCTGAAGAGGAGCTCGATTACTGTTGCCCCAGTGCAAAATAAAAACTGGCAAAAGACCAAACAATTGAGCAGATTTACAAAATAGTTCACAAAATGCCTACTTTTAAGCAAAGACAAAGCGATTCAGAGCCAAGAATGACAGCTTTGCAGAGTTGCCATTGAAGTCCTTGCAGCATTTCAGCAAGTGCCCACCTTGGCTGATTTGCTGCCAAATTGCTGCACAAAGTGAGTCACCCTGGCTGCAGCCCGGGGTGGGGGTGGGCAGAGAATGAGATGGGGAGAAGCACTGCTGGAAATGCGATTCCAAGTCACAGGTGCATCCTGCATCAGTGGGGAAAGCTATTGCTCAGAAGTAAAGCTCCTGCTTTGCATTCAGAAGGTCCCTGGTTCAATCCCCGACATATCCAATGAAAAGGATCTTGTGTATCTGAGCTGGGAAAGGCCTAAGACCTGGCGGAGAGCTGCCACCCAGAAGAGTCTCATAAGTTTCATAGTAACAAGGTTCCAAGTTCAACTCAGCTCTCATTTTAGGAGGAAATTTTGCTTCTGTTCTCAGTTCCCTCACTACAGCTATATGGAGAGCTTCTGCCTCTGCTGGCCCTAAAGTTGACAAATCTACACATTCCTGGCAGCTTCTGACACCAGCAGAAGCAGAATACAGTCATACCTTGGTTTACAACCGCCTCGGTTTACAACCACCTTGGTTTACAAACACCGCGGACCCATCTGGAACGGATTAATTCACTTTCCTTTACTTTCAATGGGAAAGTTCGCTTCAGGTTAAGTACGCTTCAGTTTAAGTACACACTTACAGAACCAATTACACTCATACTTCGGGTTAAGTACACTTCAGGTTGAGTACTCCACGGACCGCCTGGAACGGATTAATCCACTTTCCATTACTTTCAATGGAAAAGTTCACTTCAGGTTAAGTATGCTTCAGGTTAAGTACAGACTTCCGGAACCAATTGTGGTTGTAAACCGAGGTACCATTGTAAAATAGCATTAATGCCGAATTATGCCAAATAAGAAATTGTGCTTATTTGGTAAATTAGCGTAACATATCAAAGTAAAAGAATTTAAATTTTCTGGGTGCATAAGGTGAGCAAGGCATAGAAAAAGATAGGATGGGGAAGAATTCACACATAATACACACATAGAACATGAAGAAAGCAAACCTAGGGGATTCCCTAGCATTAGCCTCATTCCTTGCTTCAATGAAAATCAAAATACTGTCCATAACTTAAGAGCATTTTTATTAATCTGCTCAATTCTGGAGACAGAAATTCACAGCCCCTGTCTGCCTTTGAGGCACATTAAAAAAGAAAGGCACATACAGTAACTGAGGGAATAGAACAGCATCAGATGATCTTCAATAACAGAATCCTGCTGGGTGCAGCTACCCTACAGGCCATCACAAAGCTTTATCACACCCAAGGCAGAGGAAATGCTAATTAACTTCTCACTTTTTACAAGATTCCGTATGGGCTTAACTTTAAAAGGAGGGCCACCCACCTGCTTCCATTTGCCGATTTTCTATCTCTGTCTGGCACGCCAACTCTAGACAAGCATAAGCTCTCACAAGCTCACGGGTTCAGAACAAGCAAGGTTTTTAAACAGTGGTTTAAGAACCTGGTTTTTTCCAGCCCTGGTAACCAGTTTTTGTTAATGCCATGGGAAACTGTGGTCAATTAATCCAGGAAGTGTTGAATTGCATTGCTCTGAAAAGGAGGGGGAAGGGGCGGTGTGAGGACACAGCATGTGGACACAAGGCTCATGCCTATTTTGTCTAAGCTGAGAAATGTATTTCCAAACAAGTTTGGAGAAGTCCTCCACTTCTGGGCAGAGGAGAAGAATAGGCTATAGCAGCATCGGAAACACCCATGCTGCTACAATATTTAATCTCTGCAACAAAAACAAAAAACTCTACACTTGCACTATATAAAACCCTACTCAACAAGAAGAAATACGATGTAGAATATGATAGACAAAAATGGAGTAAAGAGTTAGGGGTACAGATAACAAATGATATATGGGAGTCAAGTATAAAATCAACAGAAATAGCCTCTATGGATCTAAGGCTAAGACTTATTCAACAGAAAATAATATTCAGAGACCACGGGACTCCAGCAAAACTATAGTGGATAGTAAGCAAAAACAAGTTAAAACCTCAAGCATTGCCTAACCTAGCTAATGCAATACCACCATCATTCAGTTTAAAGATTATTAAAAACTACCTTTTCAGATAGCCCACAATATATTTTACTTTCTCCCCCATGCTTTTTGTTTCAAGCATAACATCCAGCCTGATTAATTCTGTGGAACTTGAAAGTTTTCTCACTTTTGCTCAGTGCAGATATTAATCTAGAGTCACTTTTGGATATATTTTTTTTTTTAATGGGACAGTAGGACTACTTGCAAAATCTTATTTTATAGTTCAGTTTTCATTATGGCTACCTGCAAGGGTTATTTTATCGGTAGTAGAGTCCAAAAAAATACAAATAATTGCAAACCTTTAAAAATGCCATCAACTGAATGTACAGTATCTCAAAACTTTTTATCTGATGAAGTGTGTATCTGATGAAGTATGCATGTATCTGATGAAGTGTGCATGCACACGAAAGCTCATACCAAAATAAAAACTTAGTTGGTCTTTAAGGTGCTACTGAAGGAATTTTTTTATTTTGTTTCGACTCAGACCAACACGGCTACCTACCTGTAATCAAAACTTTTTGAGTGCATTATTCGCACTGCCTAGGGAGGCTCTGGCATTGCATTTCTCAAACAGCTGTCCTTTGATGCAGCACAGCAAATCTCTTCTTGAAACAGAAGAGAGATTCAAGAGTGATTTTTGTGATATGGCGCCCAAGTCTGCTGTTCAAAGAAAGTGAAAGTTCATATTCCACCAGAGCCGCTTAGATCCTGGCCTTAGATAGCATCCTGGCTTCTTCTCTTTGCTATAGTAAACAAAAATGCCCAATCTAATGCCACTGTACACAATAAGATTTGGTCCCTTGTTATATCCTACACCATTTGTCAGAGGACACCACCAAAACCAGAGCACCATCAGTCTTCCAAGGACAAGCATGAATTGTGTGTCAGGGGAGAGAATAACTGAAACAGCTGTCTGGTTTTCTAGACTCTGGAAAAGCTCAGAGGGGAGTTGACTATTTGGAGTGTTCTCCATTAACCTCACAGTCTCCCCTTCCCCACCTCCTCCCTTTCCTCCTCCTGCTCCTGAAAGTATCTTAGGGCAAATGCAAGCACATGCAAAATTAGCTGCCTCAACAACAGGAGTGCAGAGTGCAGCCTGTTGCCATGCTTAAAACCATCTGACAGCCTCTGCCTTGCCTGTGGGAGGGAGGTGGGGTGAAGGGACATGCAGCTGTTACAGACACTGCAGAAATGAAAGATCATTCCTCCACCCACCAGGCAGTGGGAAAGTTATTCTCTACGGCAAATGGCTAAATCTGACGACAATTGCATCCCTCTCTAGGGGGGAAAATGGCTAAGGCTAGTTTAGCGCTAGCTGTAACAGGCAACTTGCAAAGGAGTGGGCCACTATTTCTCACCTGGGAGGGCATGTTTCAAGGAAGGAAACCAAACCTATTTTAATGATTCTCTCCTTTCAGTTACAGTACTTCATAGAGCTATTTAGTAAATGTCTGAGCTCCAAAGGGACAATTTGGAAGAACAAGCCACAGTTGGCACTGGGATCTGTCACGAATGGGGCTGTTCCTAGGAAGCATTTACTGCCCAAGGATCAACACGTAGGAAACCAGATTTTGCCATTCAAAGGTTTCAGGCCCACAGTGTATAACTGTGTATATGGATATTTTAAAACTGAATACCCCATTTTTCTAGCACACTAGGTCCTCTGATGTTAACCACCTAACTTCATAAGGCAGACAGGCAGATTTGAGCGGACGGCAAGTCCTTATGGGAGATCCACATAGCATGTGTAGCCTTCAAAGAGGTGAAAGGGAACAACGTGCAATGCCCTGCAAAATGCAGTACAGTATCCTCTTCTCCAGTTACTGCATTGTATACTTACACTGACCATGAGATAGGATGTGAATAATTCTGAATATAAAGGCAGGGAAGAGGGCTCATGTATTCCTTACCTAACTGAACTTGGATACTTTTTTAATTAAAAAAACAGTACACTGCATGTTTGTCAATCCAGTCCTGAAAAGGTTAAATTATATGATCACTTTGGTCCTAAGATTGTCAAAAGCTCATATTTAAGATTTCAGACTAACATGCATTAAAGACATTAGGCCAAGATAAGAAATATGTGGCCCTTCAAATAACAACTCCCAATATCTGTGACCACTGGCCATGCTGGCTGGGGCTGGTGGCAGCTGTAGTCTGCAATATCTGGGAGACTACAGGCTCCCCATTCCTGCCCTGGATTCATATTTCAGATGCCGTCAGATTCATATTACAGACCTCAGACTCAGGTTATATTCCTGAGCCTTAGAACTAAAAAGCTGTGAATGCTAAACAAGAACAAAGTATGGCTTGATATGGCTTGACCTTGCACACTGAGAAGCTTCAGTGCAACAGCAAAGGTTGTTTGGGTTAAGGACTCTGGCACCTGCTGATAAGACAACTGAAGTACAGGACTTGGATACTAATGAGAAGGATGGCCTTGACAAAGAGTCCCATGAATGGCACCTGCATTAATAATAGGGGAGGGAAGGTCCTAATTTGACAGTGCCACATCTGAAGAACCAACAACAATGCTACGAGCCTGATGCAACTCACTTCATGTTCTAAGAATGACAAGAAGGTGGCACAGGTGACCAGAAGTCCAAAAAGATGAACCCATAAAGAACCTACCAACTAAATAATGGATCCAGATGCTAGACATGTCAGAGCAGCCTCAAAGGAACAATGTTAAACATCCCCAAAACAGAACATGAAAGTAAACCAGGCATATGGAAATCTCACCACTGTTTAGTGAATGGTTGGTCTCACCCACCAGAGTATTATGTTTAGAGAACTCCAATTCAATTAACCCTTTAAGTGTTGTAAGGGTTTAAGTGTTAAGTTCAGGCTTTTAGTTTGTGATGCCAAGGACTTTTTCTTAAAGGACATATTACTACGCTTGTTTACCTCATATACATATTTAATAATTTAACTGCCAGATTTAACTTCCAAGAGAAGCTTCACGATGCTCTAACCCAGGTTTAAAAAACAACAACAACAAGCAATGTGCAGAGAAGAGTCAAGTGGATTTAGCATGTTGAGTCTTCGGCATTTAGAATCAAGAGGCATACAGAAAGGTGCTGAGGGGAAGCCGGGTCATTTAACCACCAGCTATGTCAGAAGCACTTTGCTCACTGCTTCTGTAGTGCAAGCTTTCTTAACTGCTTGTCTTTTGTTTTAGCTCAAGCTTCTTTTACATTTCATCTCACTGCTACCAAATCATCCAAAGAAGTAATGCAAAGCAATTAATACCATACTAGTTGCAGATCTGTACCATTTGTCATTAAAAGTATGAGTTCCTGTAGCCACCATGCAAACTATTGCCTTTTCTATGCCTTTTAAAATGTGATTTGTTAGACTGAGTCTGGTGTGCTGTTTTTGTCCCTCTTTGGACCTGGCTTTGCTATCCTCTGGGGAATTTCAGACCCAAATGAAGTCCAGATTCTGTAAATTATAATTGGGGTTATCACAATTTCCACACCTTGAATCAAGACAAGACAATTTATATGCTGCTGGCTAATATGAATGTGAACCAGGCTTCTAATACTGCCCACTGTAAATACACACACATACTTGCCTCTAAATATTTTTGGAAAATTCTGAAAAAAGGCTGAAGGCCAATCATAAGACCATTTTAATTTCTCGTGCTAATTTTAGATGCTCATCCCAACAGAAAGTATTCAACCGAACAGTTTCTATTTCTCCAAAGTGTTTTCTTTTTTTATTAAGCTATGCAATACATATTGGTAAAGAACACCTCTTCCCTATCCCCTTGCCAAGCTTCTGTGGTTCTTTTCTCTCTGCCTTTTTACGGTATGAGACAATGCTCAGGGGCAGCAGCAATGGGAAAGGGTAATATCTCATGGGTCCAGCAGCATCTCATTGACTCTCCTTGATGAGATAAGAGGACAATGTTGCCCAAAACAGATTTCAGTGCTGATGCCAAAATTTCATTGGCTGTCCAATGAAATTTGCACATTTTCAGTGAATGACTGAGCTTCTCCAGGGCCAACTCTTCTAATACGGGGGGGGGGGGAGTCTCTTGGGAAAGAGTCATAGCTCAGTGGTACAGCATCTGCCATATTTGCAGAAGGTCGCAAATTCAATCTCCCGCATCTCCAGGCAGGGCTGAGAGAAACCCCTGGGTCAGAAACTCTGGAGAGCTGCTGCCATTTTGTGTAGACAACACAGAGCTAGATGGACCAGTGCTCTGACTCATATGGTAGCTTCCTAGGTTCATATCCTGTGCACCTAGCATGAACACAGAGGCACCAGAGACCTTCACACACTTCAGAGCAGCTCCAGGTGGAAGAGCAGAAGTCTGAAATCCTTAATTCACAAGGAATGCTTTAAATTTGTTCCCCCACTTCCCCCCAAACTCCTCTGATAGCTCATTTTTCCACAGGCAGTGAAGTTTCCTAGCCTCCTAAGCAGCCTCTCTAACCCTTATTTATTTATTTTTTTAAGCAACCCTGACATATGGTTTATTAGTGCAATTAAGGAAGAGAGTTCTCAAAGAGCAGAACATTGAACTGCTTCAGTGCCTCCATGTGTTCAATGGGCTAGAATCAACCTCCAAGCATATTTTAGCACTGCAGACAGTGGCTTTGAGCCAAGGGGCTTTGATTCGCAAATGTCCCACTGGAAACTTTGGATATATTCCAACCCTCTCTACGAAAACTCAAGCCACAATAAGCTATCCCGCTTCTTGCAGCACCCAAAGTTTGAAAGCAATAGTAGCACAATATTTTTATTCCAACCAAATAAAGCAGAGAGCAAGCTGTAACTTCTCCCAAGCCCTTCCCCTGCACAGAATCAGATCATTGATCCATTTAGCTCAGTACTGTCCACACTGACTGACAAGCTGTTTGGGACCAGGGTCTTTCCTACACATAGAAACAGTTAAGAGTGGCAGCTTGAAAGCTATTGGAGCTTCTATACAGGCACAAAGTGGAGCCATTCCAAATCTCAGCATCTGCGTAGTGAAAATCCAACCTGTTTTGCAGCAAAAGCTAGTGTGGAAAACCAGTTCAATTTAAGACAGGAAGTACAAATAAGGACTTGAGCAATGTGTCACTCTAGGTTTTCCAGTTTCAGACCAAATGCAATTACACTTCAGGAACTCCTATTAATATGGCAAAAAGTAGCTAATTATCTTTGCTCTGCCCCACTTCAACACCTAGGAGCAATTAGTCACCAAGGAAGAGATAGGATAGCCTGAGATAAACAGCAGATGGAGAAAAGCAATCAATGCCTCTATGCTCCCCTTTGCTTGCATCTGGGATAACACAGAATCCTCAGCTTTCAGAGCCTGGCTTACACGTGGCTACTTTCCACATGTGGCTACTTTCCAACATATATACCAGGCTCAAATGTGCATATGAAGAAGGCATCTGGGAAGAGTCTAGAATTCGGGGTGAAATTGAGCTAGTTCAGGCAAGATCTTCCCCAAGTTGAAGCACCCACAAAACAGGCAGACAGTACAGATGTCTGGTTCCCTGAAGAATCTAGTTATCTATTTGCCAAACCTAGAGGGGTAAACCCTGGCTTGTAAAGGATGAAGGGGGTTTTTTTGCCAGCGACTGGCTGCCTAGATTGTTATTCAGCTGGGGTCTACACTGCAATCTGTAGCACTAGTAAATAAAGTCAAGAGGAAGAGCAGAGGGGGAAATGGGTCAGCAGAGCCATACATCTCAAGAGTACAGCCAACCACTGCACTTCAGCCTCCAAAGCTCAGCACGCCCTTGTCTCTCACTTTGGAAGCTGCCTTGCCTCTGCCATGGCAAAGAGGCTGGGCATATACATGTTTGGGTAGTATCATGACCAGGGCACACAGAGGAGGAGGAATCAGCAGGCCAGCAGCAGAAGCCACGGTGGTGTGAAACCCAGTGTCTGTCAGCCAGGAGCTACTTGAACCAGAGGCCCCTGAACTAAGATCACTCTCCCCCACCTCCCAGCCCATTCCAAGCCAGCACTAGGATCATCAATTTATGACCTACAGGCATCAATATCATGACAGAGTGAAAGCTATGTGTGGCAGATAGGCCCACCCACACAAGATTACACAATTTTGCCAGTGGCTTTTAAAATGCAGAGTAACTACAACCATCACAACCCTCTGATTTTCCCACCTATAATGAGAAATGTCCATTCAAATCCACATTACAAATGGTTGTGTAATGAAGGGGGACGAGTTAAAGGAATATATCATTTTATTATTTATTACATTTATATCCTGCCTTTCTTCTAAAGAGCTTAAGGTAGTCTCCCATTCCCCCACCCGACCCCCGGTTGCCCCCTAAGTTCCATAACTGACTGGGGATTTGAACCAAGGTCTCCCCACTCTAGTCTGAAACTCTAACCACTACATTGCATTGGCTGTCATTTACCTCTTGTTGACCATCCTGACTGAGGAAGAGGTGTGCATATTGGATTGAGGGAGTAATCTGTTTAAAATATTCTCAAATACACAACACGTGAAGAGAAAGTTGTAACACCATTTCTACCCACCATGCTACTTCTGTTCAGAAATGTGAACACCCATCATGAACTGTTGTGCTAACACTTTGATTGACTCTGGAGCAAATCAACAGCCAGGATGTGCTAGGAAAGTCTTGCAAGAGGGGCCTTTTTAGACAAGTGGGCACATTTTGAATTTTGAGAGTGCGCTGGGGGCACCAGTCACAAGATGGCTGCCATGGAAGGGGCATAGCATAAGACAAAATGATTGTCCTGGGAAGTGTAGGAGAACACAAAAATAATCTTACCATGGGAAGTCACCTAGGTCCTGTTGGTACTGGTGGTGGGGATAAGACACCATATCCCTCTCCTATGCACACACAAACACAGAGAGGCTGTGGCCGTCTAATAACAGAGCATTCCTCAGTACTAGGAAAACCCCACTGATTTCAAAGAAATTGCTTAGGAGGCATCTGCACATTTTGTCCCATAGCATTCTTTTGAAGAGGGCTAAATAATTACTTTTAAAAATAAAGAAAAGAAAAGAAAAGAAAAGAAAAGAAAAGAAAAGAAAGAAAATGCTCAGTCTAGGGCACCTGGATGGCGACCCGTGCTCTATGAGGTTAGGTCAATTTTATCCAAAGTGGCACTCTTTATTGCTCTCTTCATGGGGTTTTCTTCTCTCCAGTTTGAACACTATGTAAGACAAAATTATTTTGTTTACCTTCCTCCTGCCTACCTTCATTTCTTAGAGAGGCTTATGTACATCTCTGAGTAGCAGCTTATGCCCTCCCCAGTGCCAGCAAAATGTCCCTTCACAGCAGCTCCAGGAATAGCACCGTTATCAGATACTTTAAGAGCCAGCACAAGAATGTAAAAAAACACTGCCTAGGTTAAGGGATGCTCAAACTGCGAGCTAAGCAAGAAGAAATGGAAATTCAGCTCAGAGTTGCAAATGTTGCTCTGACCAAGCTGTGTGGGCAGCTTGAGGTGCCCAAATGATGGGCAGGTGAGTCAATTCTCCCCACTGCTCACAAATCTCCAAAAGGTTCTCCCCGAAAAATAATACAGCGTTATAGACACCAACCACCCACCTGCTGCCCATTATCCAGACAGCTGGCATTCTACACTGAGAAGTATGATGATTCTGGCAATAGGTGAACCCCTTGATAACAGCCAAGTAGACTCCCTTTCTTATCAACTCCCTTCACAGTTTATATGCCCTTCCTCAGACAGCTGCATTTCCAGCCATCAGCTGGGAGAACTGTTCTGCAGCTGTTTATGAATTCTCCAACAAATGTACTTTGGAGAATGCCTAGACCACTACAACTTTCTCTAATTCTTTCCCCACACCAGCCATTAAGCACATAATTAACCTTTCCCCATGTGCAGAACACAGACAAGGTCAGCAATACAGTAGTGGCAAGGATTAAATGCAGGCCACAACTCTGGTTGCAGGCACAGCCTCTTGCAAACAAATCTTTTGTAATCTTGGCACAAGCCAGTACATGTGCTTGGAACCGGGGGGGGGGGGGGGAACCAAGTGATGAGATGCTGTAGGCCTACAGGTCACAGATGGAGAGCCAACAAAAGACTTAAAGCTTTGCTAGACAGATGGGTGCTGTCATCCACTGTGACCTTGCTATCCTACCACGGAAAGTGTCTGCAAACGATGGGCACTGGTGCCAGCCTATGGGTGAACACAGAATATAAGGAAGCAGGAAGGACAAGCATAACAATATATAGGAACTTAAAAGCCCCCCCCCCCAAGATACCTTCGTCTATGCTGCTACTTTAAAATAGGCTATCTTATATCTAAGCCATTCTTGACTTATTTGCCCAGCCACACTTTCAAAACTTCAGCATACACAAAATCCATAAATCCTTAAGAACAGCCTTCTCCTACATGAACCTGTCTATCAATTAAAACCTTAATTTGAAGGTCTTCTCCACGTACCTCCCTTAAGAGGTGGAACGAGTTGCAGGAGCAGCAGAGAGAGCCTTTTCTGCTATGTCACCCAAGTTGTGGAATTCCCTCCCTAGGAAATTTTCTCCTAGCACTGACATTGCCATCATTCAGACACCAAGACAGGTCCATCCAGTTTGCCCACGTTTTTAATAGCATTTGCAATTCCTGGTTGCTGGTGCTTCTCATTTGCATTTTTATTGCCTGTTTTAATTAATTCTATTTTATTTGTTTTTATTGCTCTTATAAGCCACCTTGAGGGCTTGTTAAAGCTGAAGAGTGGGAAAGAAATCCCTTCAATAACAGAATGAATAAACAGGCGGTTCTTTTTATATTTGGAAAGGCTTCCCTAACGTTTAACTTAAAATCTACATGTCTACAGTTTAAATCCAGTGTTGCTATTCTAGTAGATATGGGTAAATAATGGCTCTCTCATGTCTTACCTTTCAAAAACAAAATGTGAAAATCAACATGTTTCCCTTCTGTATTTGTGTGTGTGCTAAAAGTAGTGTACTTTGCTTGGTATGTGCGATTTCTAGACTGTGCTACTATCTTTGTACCTCTCCTTTGCTTCAAAGCTTCCAATATCCTCTTCAATGCTGGTGTCCGCAAATGTGAAGGTGGTGGGAGCTTTACTCCAAATGAGATCTTACCAGCACCTGAGGAACAGTACTATTGCCACTGCAGTCCCAGAAACATTATTAATGCAATTTTTTAAAATACAGGTGTTACCTCTGGGCAAAGAAAGTACTGTATGTCATTGATTTACAGTCTTTCAAACCTGCTCTTCTCTCCACTACAGCCCTAAAGTCCATCTGAACAGAACTAAGAATGTCAGCAATACAAAATTTTACATTTGCACTCATATTTATTTAGTTACTATCCAATAAATCAATAGCAGCGGAGCAGGTTTCTGCAGCTTTTGATAATCTGTTTAAGTACTGTAATGTGTACTACACTACATCTAGCTGCCAGAGCTAAACAGAGGGGGTCCTTAGTATATGTGTCTTGAGAAAGAAAATGCTTTGCTTGTGCAGGGACTCCCAAATGCATTCCCAGAAACTCAAGTTTCAGGGTCAAGGGAATCATTTTGTTTCCCCCATGCAAAGGAGTCCTTGCCTCTTGACAGTCCCAAGGCAAACAGATTTCAAGGCAAGGCAGACATTTGGCTACACAAGAAATTCACCCACTCCCATGAGAAATAAACCATGACTTCAGTATCAAAATTATGGCTACACAATGAAAATTAAGGCTAAACTATGCAAATTCTGTGCTAGTTCTTTTGCCCACATTTTTATAAAGCCGAAGAGAGTATATAAATTATGGAGAGCTTATTATTAAAGTAAAATTGGGCCCTTGGGTATGAAGAGCAGTAAAATGAAGATTATAAAAGACAGATTTGATTCACTGTTCCAAGAAGCTCTATATACAGGCCTGTATGTTTCACATGTACTTCACCAGCATACAGATGTGTTTATTCTAAACTCATGATTGGTGTTGATTTTTTTTTATCGTTACAAGGTATGGTGAAGTGGCAGGAACAGCAGCATAGGAAGCTGCCTCATAAGCAAGTCAGATCACTGGTCCCCCTAGCTTACTACAGTCTCTATACCAACTGACAGTGGCTCTTTAGTGTCTCAGACAAGAGTCTTTCCCAGCTCTACATGAAGATGCCAGGGACTGAACCTGGGATCTTCTGCATTTGCTCTACCAATGATTTATAGCCCTTCCTCCGGGAGAGGAAAATAGCAAAAGGAGCCATGTGGGAGGGTGGAACAACTTCCATCCACACAAAACTTCCTCTCTTCCCACACCCAGCCCCCCAATATGTTCCAGAAGTTTGCATAACCCTCAGAGGTTATGGGTTTTTTGGGGGGCACAAATAAAGGAGGGGGGAGTTATGTTGAGCAAGTGGAAGTGGTTCAGCTCAGGAAATGAATTGTGGGTTGCAACCGAAAAGTTCCTCACTATGAACATGGGGCCTTTGACAAGTAAATCCTGTATGTTTCACACATATCACCATAACCACTAAGCATGTGTTCATATATTTGCTTTTAATATTGGTTATTTTTATTAGAAAAGGCTGAGTGTGTCTGGGTTCTTTGTCAGCAGTCAGATTATGCCTAGTTTTGCATACAGGGAGACCAGTAATGGCTAAACCACCATCCCTTTCACTCAATTTGGAACCAGCTCAGAATTATTTATGAGCTTTTTCAGATGACTCTTTTGAAAAAGGCCACTTTTCTCTGAGAGTTCTCTCGCAGCTCATAACGTTTGCTGCACATTATTGTATTGTCTTATCATTTTCAACCACCCGTCAAAATGTCATCAATTCTTTTTGTCAACGTCTTGGGCACTAATCGCAGCTCAGACAGACCTGTGCAAACAACCCACTTTCAATTTCTGCACAATTTGCTTAGCTGTTGAATGAAAGATTCTCTCACACTGAGCACATTTTTGCACATGCACCTCCTACACAGCAGCCTGGTCAGACCAAAAGCTGACTGGGCATTTGAAACATCACATTTTGACATTCAGAGCTAGAGTAAAGCTTCTTGGGGGAAAGACTTTGATCTGTAGTGCCTCTAAACATTACAAGTTTACATGACCATTCTGGACCAGATATTCATGGACTTTGCCAACATTATTGCCAAGTGAAACATGAAAAACTATCTTCTTCGACCATAGTTCCACTGAGTGCCAAGGCAGCTCCCTTAAGCCTTATAACAATCAAGTGTTATATGTCCCAGGGCTGCCTTATACCCCTTCATATCAAAAACATTATTTGCTTCAAATCAATGTACTTACAGTCTTGACTATCTCTACAGACGAATGCAAAAACCAGTGATTAGTGCAGTTTTGCATCTTGCAGAGAGCTATTAACTGGGGGTGGGGGGAGCCCCACAAGTCCAACAGAAATTCCCAATCAATGCACAGTGACAAGTTGCACTGCCTATTTTGTTAGCCACAGGTTATGACTGTTTAGCCAGCAGATGGTATGTTTGTTTGTATGGGATTATTGCACCTTGCACAACCTGGTGGCAACTAATAAGGAGGTTTAGCTAGTGGGGAGCTACAGAGGTATCAGCATGGCCAGACAGCCACAGTGCTGCAGCTGAGAAGCTGTAACATACATCAATATAGAAGAGCAGCTGCGTCTCTGCTTGAGATCAGGCAGGTGTTTGGGATCCAGGTAAACTGTCAGCTTGTTCTCTGCTCTACAAAGAGCAAAGACTTCAATAGGGCCCTAAGCGTGGATGCAGAGGCTATCTGGATGTGTGCTACGTTCACTTGGAACACTAAAGGCCTGTGATGCAAATGAAAGAGGCTTATATTTCCAGAGTAGTTAATAAGGACTTCTCTTTAGTTGCTTGATCCAGTGCCAGCTGAATGAGAAACATTTATTTTGCTGGCAGAGGGACTGCAGCATACAAGTCAGGCACTGAAGCTGGCCTAGTTCTACCAGCTACATAAATTGCATATGGTTGTGTACAGAAAACACAGATGGGATATTGCCAATATTTTAAAAAGGGAGGTTAACTCCTCTGGGGCACTTCTCCATAAGGCGATTTTATACCTGAAAGCCAGGGAGCTGGAATTGTAGGGTCTACGCAATTGTAGGGTCTACGCAAGACCTTGCCAACAAAGGTCCGTATAGTTAAAGCTATGGTTTTCCCAGTATGGAAGTGAGAGCTGGACCATAAAGATGGCTGATCGCCAAAGAATTGATGCTTTTGAATTATGGTGCTGGAGGAGACTCTTGAGAGTCCCATGGACTGCAAGAAGATCAAACCTATCCATTCTGAAGGAAATCAGCCCTGAGCGCTCACTGGAAGGACAGATCGTGAAGCTGAGGCTCCAATACTTTGGCCACCTCATGAGAAGAGAAGACTCCCTGGAAAAGACCCTGATGTTGGGAAAGATGGAGGGCACAAGGAGAAGGGGACAACAGAGGACGAGATGGTTGGACAGTGTTCTCGAAGCTACGAACATGAGTTTGACCAAACTGCGGGAGGCAGTGGAAGACAGGAGTGCCTGGCGTGCTATGGTCCATGGGGTCACGAAGAGTCGGACACAACTAAACGACTAAACAACAACAACAACGCAAAGATGGGGAAATCCCAGACACCCATGGCCAAGAAACTTGATGCTCCCCCCCCCACTCACCCAGCCAAATGGGCTGTTGGAGCCTACGAATGCAAAATACATTTTCTAGCCCACAGGAAACTGATGGAAATTGAATATAAAAATCTAAAGAGGCTAACAGTAAGCAGCATTATAGTGTCATCATTGCCTGCATTTTTCACTTCCTTCTCTTATTCCCTTCAGAGAGCATGAGGATTCAGAAAGCTTTTGCGAATGAGGAGCTCTCTAATTTGTCTCCACTAACCCCCAGGCCACATTGTATGGAAAGCATGCCCTCAGGCAAGACTGAAGAAGATCTCCATGGAGCCCATCAACCTCTCACTAAAAGAAGGCAGGAAGAGCATCGCTGCCTGTGGGTTTGGCTTGACAACAACTTGCTTTCTCTGTTCATCAGGAGTATATGAATTAGCACCAGGGAAGGGGGCATGAGGCTATTTGCCCATTAAAATCTAACTGAAGTTAATCAGAATTCAGATGGTGCCAAGCATCCAATATAAGAAGGGACGGCTACTATACCTTATTCCAAAGAAGAGTTTGCTTACACAAGGAGAGACGTGTCCTCAAAGCAGATAGCAGACACACACTAAGAAAGTACTTGGGGATGGACACCAGGGGTTCAAAACATTTCTGTAATCTGGCCAGTCAAATAATCACGAAACATTTCTAAAGCGTCACATGGAAGATCCCCTTCCCTCATCATTTTGCAGCAACAATCCCCCATCAGCCACTTTCTTCCTTACCTTCTCACTCTATAGTCTCAGCAGAGATGCTAAGCACCTGAGCCTGTCACTACCTCCCTGCTTCCCAGAGCCTTTGATTGCTAGGCCATGCCCAGCGTACTAGCCACTGCTGCCTACCACCCCGCTCTGATTAGTCCAAGCAGGAAGGGATGGGAGGATGCTGACAGAGTGCAGCTCAGATGCTGAGAGCACTTCTTGGCGCATATGGGTAGGGTGGGAACGGATCCTACAAGTGTCCATGTGTGCATGCACATGTAGTGATCAATCATGCTTACTAGAAGGGAAGGAACTTTTGCCATAACAACTGGTATTCAGAAGCATACTGTGTCAAACAGTGGAGGCAGAACAAAGCTATTAGATTTAGTAGCCATTGTTACCCTTATCCTACATGAATTTATGTAATCCTCTTTTAAAGCCCTCCCAAGTTGGGGGCCATCGCTGCCTCTTTTGGTAGCAAAGGGTATGCATTCTGTGAAAAACTACTTCCATTTGACTATGCACACAAGTCCAGCTCCCCCATTCCTCCATGTGTGTTAAGTCTATGAACCAGCCCCCAGATGCTACATACAGGACCAGTTATTCTGGAGTAACTGCTTCCTGAAGTTGGAGTTGGGGAGAAACAGACATCTTTAGCAAGAATAAAAACCTGGAGCCCTCCTCATCCTACCTGGACAAGGCAGGTGCAAGGAACCTTTGGCTGAAACACAACTCTCATCATCCCTGGCCATGCTTGCTGGGGCCGACGGGAGTTGCAGTTTAGCAACATCTGGGGTGGGTGGGAGTTCCCTACTCTTGGGATAAGGGGTCATGAAAACAGCAGCAGGATCATCTCTACTGGATGGGATTCAAAACTCCACAGAGAAATTACAGCTACCTGCAGACAATTTGAGATAAGTCAGCAAGCATAGCAAGCACAGCAAGCTGAAGCATTCTGGAACCTGTGAAAACACTCTCTGAATCTCATTTGTATATATGAGCCTGCAACCTAACCAACAGGGTTGTTGCAAGAATAAAATTATACAAGTGAAGCTTTTGGATTAGGGTACAGAAATAATTATGTAAACCAACTGGGACATTGCTTCTGCTTTAGCACAAGAGGTGCAAAAGAGATAAAAGATGGAATCTTTCACTGGGCCAAATTAGGGTGCTTGCAATCCAATTAACTACCTTGGTCAGAGACCTCCTTGAGTCTCAGAGCAATCAGGCCACCCAAGCCTGTATGACTTAAGAATAGAAAATTAATTTTACTGTACTTTAATCCTGTGGTAAATGGTCATGCCCAAAGAACTTTGTGTGGTCTGAATGCTTGCAGAAACAGTTTGAACAGGCAGAACCGGTTCTGTAACAGATGCCCCTTTTACTTAGGCTTTCATTACTGACTAAGTCAGTTATGTATCTTGCATACCATGCAGAATTTAGTAGATGCAATGCACTATATAGCTGAGGCTGCTGGTGCTGTTTAAAAAAAAAACGACAAAAAGAGCCTGTAGAAAAAGCTATAATGAGAATTTGGCACAGAATCCTTGACCTTCATGTATATCTTAGTCCCTTTTGGCCTTCAGCATTAAAGATGCACAAGCTCTTAGGCCTGTAAAAAGACACACAGAGCAACAATGAAACACATATCACTACTCGCAAAGAGAAAGAAAAGGCAAAGAAAGCTAAGGTGCTTCTTCAAATACAGGACAACCTGCACTGTCTCCAAGGATGCTCAAAACAACTGCTGCCTCCTTCTAACACTACCTAAATCATATTCTAATAAAAGTACTGCTGCTGAGATTGTGAAGTCTACTGCGGCTAAAGCACTTAAATTGGAAGCCATATAGTATGCAGATATGGCAGCTTCTCATAATCCTGGCACAGTGCTGTGGAATACATAACAAGGAACATAGAAAATGTCCTAGAAAGAGGTCTTTTTTGTTGTATACTTACCAAGAAAGTAGGCTATGGCTGCATTATGGGCTATATGGGGTAGTATAGTCCCAGAATAAAGGTAAAGGGACCCCTGACCATTAGGTCCAGTCGTGACCAACTCTGGGGTTGCAGCGCTCATCTCGCGTTTTTGGCCGAGGGAGCCGGCGTACAGCTTCCAGGTCATGTGGCGAACCAGAGCAGCACACAGAAACGCCGTTTACCTTCCTGCTTGCAGCGGTACCTATTTATCTACTTGCACTTTGACGTGCTTTCGAACTGCTAGGTTGGCAGGAGCTGGGGCTGTCGCAGGAATTTGAACCGCCAACCATCTGATCAGCAAGCCCTAGGCTTAACCCACAGCACCACCCGCGTCCCTGAGTAGTTCACCCCATTTCATCTGAAGAGCTGTCGGTGTCCTTAAAGCAGAGATGGGGAATCTGAGCCCTCCAGACATTGCTAGACTACAACTTGCATCATCCTTGGCCATGCTAACTGGGTTTGATGGGAGCTGGAGCCCAAAATATCAGGGGCCACAGGTTCCCCATCCCTGCCTTTAAGTGCTGTTGCCTTGCTCTGCACCTGTTGGGGATGAAGAGAACTACCCCAGAGTGAATCTTCTGTATTTGAGGAGCCAGAAATAGCCATGACTTCTGATATGGGAGAACCAGGTAGGGAAATGGAGTCTCCTGGTCCAGGTCATCCTCTGTGCTTCAAAGGGGATGGACCAAGAAAAAGAAGAAGCTTGGGGAGATCAATTTCAGGGTTCAAAGCTTATAATGAATCTGAAGACTGATAGAAGTCAGGTAGGGAGTCAGCCTACAAGCCACCCACCTACTCAGCAGTGACAAAATGAAGGAACTATAGGGAAGCCAGTCGGATTAGTCACTTATCAAAGTTCAAGGTCAGTCTGGATCACTGGCCTGAGCAAAAAGGGTGTCTTGCTCTGTCTCAGTTCAGACTAGTCTTATTTCCCTCAAGACAACTTGATCTGAGATAGCTCTGACAACTAAAAGCTCACCCCAACCCCTAGGCAAGCACTATGATTTTGCTTCAACCCAGGAACATTGCATGCAGATGCTCTAGCTCTTCCCTCTAATAACCAGAGTGCAAAGTACTATCCTTTTCTCTTACTCAGCAGTTTGTAAACATATGTACATCAGAGAAGCAATCAAGGAAACACACAGAAAGGCCTGAATTATATTAGATATGCAAAGCAGGTGGAAAATTCAAATGCACTGGAGCAGTACCTCTAAATAAAAGCTGTGTAAACATGCTCAGTGCCAATTCAGAAGGTAACAATTCCTACAATATTCTCCTATCAGTGGACAGAACTGCAACTTTCTGCTTTCCAAGACTATCAAGCCAACATCAGTCACTAGCACATGTTACCTCTAACTATCCCTGTGAGCAATATCATTAGCACTTTCTCTTCAGGAAACTTCCCCAGCTTTGTGTGAAAAATAGCCACATTCTCCAGAACTGGGAAACTTTTAAAGCCAATGATTAAAATTAAGCAGAAGCACATCACTCATTGGCTTCAGACACCCACATCTTGCATACTGGATGGCCAAACTGCTATCTCTCAAATGCTGGGTTTCCACATGTGCCTGGTTCACTTTCCAGCTCTCTGAGCAACAGAGTACCCATGGCAACAAGAAAAATGTTGTCAAATGTCCATTTAAGCTGAAAATTAGCCGCAGTTACCAAAGTTGACAGCAAGGAACAATGTGATATGCTCAAATGTCAAACATAGTTATGCAATACACTTACAAGAGATTCCAGTCCTACCAGACCTTTCTGGAGGGTCCTGCTTAGTTCTGGTATCTCTCTCTGGCCCTGACTCCCAGCTTGTTTTATGGTGCTACTTCCTGGATTGCTCTTTCTGGTCCTGATTCCTCATGGACTTGTACTGAGCTGCCTCATGGCCCCAGGTTCCTAGGCCACCTCAGACTGCTGCCCCAACGAAGCCTCAGGAAAGATGAAGATAATTGTATTTTTGACCTTCTCCTAAGGAGCTCAAGACAGCGTAAATAGTTCTCATCATCCCATCTCCTCTACATTATCAACATAGTAACCCTGTGAGGTAGCCGAGACTAGATTTCTCCAACCCGGTACCCTCCAGATGCTGATAGAATACAACACCCTGCCCATTTGCTATTCTGGGTGAGGTTGATGGGAGCTGTAGTCTAAAATCACCAGGAGAGCACCAAGGTGTAGAAGACTGGCTTGAGACCAAGAGGTATTTACTGACCTTCATAGCTCAGCCAGGATTTGTAGCTGGAACTTTCTTGGTCATAGTGTGTGGCATTCCAGACTTTACACTACACCACACTGGTTCCCACTCTTAATCTCATTTTCCACACTTTTAGATACCTATTTCTGAATATTACTGAGAGATAAGAACAGTTTACTGTGTAGGAACTCTGTGCAGCTTCAAAGTCTCAGGTTTATTCAAGTATTGAGGGCCACCCCAAAGAAACTTGGCAGCTTTAAAGAGTAAAGGTTTGCTGATCAAGAGGCCAACCAACCATGTAATTGACACTGCTTTGATTCATAGATGAAAGCAATGGTTTGTTTATTATTATTATTATTATTATTATTACAGTCATACTTTGGTTTTCGAACAGCTTAGTTCTCGAACGTTTTGGCTCCTGAACGCCGCAAAGCTGGAAGCGAGTGTTCTGGCTTGCGAACTATTTTTGGAAGCTGAACGTCACATGGGGCTTCTGCGGCTTCCTGCGGCCAATCAGAAGCTGTTTGTTGAATGGACTTCTGGAATGGATTCCGTTCGGCTTCCAAGGTACGACTGTATTATTCTACATTGCAGTGCATGCTGGAATTTCTTAGAAGCTTTCCAAGACTCCTTATTGAGGAGGACAATAACAGCAGAAACACTTTCCTAACAAATAGTTTGCCTATCTTCTCCTACAATATACAGATAAATGTTACACTGTTAGGGCGTGACAGGTTACACTACATGCTCATGGTGGGCTAAAGTGAGACCTTCTAGACCTGTCCTGTGCTCCGTGTGATCTTAGTGCTAGATCATAAGACTTGTTTTGTTTTTTTTCATTTGGAGCATCAAAAATTGCAGGATTACTCAGCACAGCCTGGGAACATACTATGCCAAACTTGATTCAAATCACTATCTGTCCCCCGGGTTCATCCAGTTCTTTGCAGGGAGATGCAGAAGCCATTTGCCAATTACAGCATATCCCAAGGGATTTGCAAAATCCCCTGCGCATGCTTATATCTTGGCTGGCATTGCCCATATGCAGACAGATTCACTTGAGTACTCCAAAGTTTTTAGGGGAAGGGAGGGAAACACATATTCCTGATGGGTTCCACAAGGGCCCTACCTGACTTGGAGCACGTACCTGGCTTCATGCTATTTAAAATAAACAGATTAAAAGTCAGACGAAGGTGCAAAACAATTTGCTCAGAGAGAATAAAGAATAAAGCACCTTTATAGAAGCCGGATATTTAGCCATGCATGAAGAGTACCAGAGCCAAGGTGGCTGAAATGAAAAACATGGAAATAGTGCCTCTCACCAACAGGAGAGCTTTTTAAAATAGAGCAGAGCAGAATGAGAACGACAATTTTTTAAAAACAGTTTATGGCTCTTATGGTTCCAGAGGTTTTAAGACTAAGGCTACTAAAGGTTAAAAACTGGGAGAACACAATAGGTGACCAAGTTCATTGCACTGTTTGACTCTGGTGATGATTTATTTTACATCTATTTAATGAGATTTTTCAGTAGGCAATTCAAGTATTTCATGTGTATTTCATGTGTGAACATATCAGTTTCAGAATGGGAGTACAAGAAAGGGACTACTTCTGACTCAACATTCTACTTAATTTTATACCTGGAGCACAGGTGCTTGGTTCTTTCTGAATTAAAACTGGAGGATGTTCACATGCCCATGAGCTGCAGCACAGGCTGCATCAGGGAAACCAGTGCTGCACAGAGGCTCCTCACCTTGAGGGGCCCAGTGGTGGCTGCATCCAACATGATGTCTTATTTTGTTCCATGTACTCTTTAGTCTTCCCATGGCATACCAATGAACTTTGGCATACCAATGTAGGAATCACTGCCCCAAACCAAGAGATGTCAGAACGCTAAAGAGACTCCACTTCTCCAATGTTTACATTTAACATTCATAATGGTATCAAAGCAAACAGCCAAGAAAATATTTGAAGAGTCTTGCACTTCTCTTTGACATGAAGACTCCACTAGCCAACAGAGACAGCCAAAAGCAACCTGGTGTCATAGAAGGAGTATTACAGCTCACAGGAACCAGTGGAAAATCATCACTTAAGACCACCACAACCCCTCAGTATGGGCATCCCCTCATTTTCATAGAATCATAGAATTGTAGAGTTGGAAAGGATTCCCCGAGGGTCATCTAGTCCAATGCCCTGCAATGCAGGAATCTCAACTAAAGCATCCATGACAGATGGCCGGCCAACCTCTGCTTTAAAACCTCCAATGAAGGAGAGTCCACAGCCTACTGAGAGTGTCTGTTCTTGAGATAGGGGATTAAATATATACCCACATATTCCAAAACATTATTTTCTGAAAGAGACCTCTTTTTGCCTGCATGCAGAATTTCAAACAAAACCATTTAAAGGTGGAGCTTGGGCATTTCCACCAAAGTCTAAAAGGGGAGAGATATAACACCACATATGCTGCTCAGAGTGCCTCAGACTAGTGACAGGAAAACACCGCAATGAATAAGAGGCATCTTCTACTGTAGACTAAGTTAAATAGACAGTGTTCTGTCTACAGGAAAACATCTTTTAGCAAGCACTTCTAGTCTCAGTCCATGTTTTGGATGAGCCGTATCAGCTGAGCAACACAGTGCCCCAACAGAGGGGCCAAGGATAATGCCACATCCATGCAAATGATGTAGCAATAAGTATGCAAATTAGCTATTGCCCCCTGGCTCATGATTGGCTTCCAGTGCAGTCTCTGTGCTCAAGCAAGATGCCTCCCAACTGTTTAAAGGCCGTCTGCATTATCCTAGTCTAACACAAAATGGAGAATATCTTCTCCCTTATCAAGCTCTGCCTGGAAATCACTGCACAACACTGTTCTAATGAATCCTTGGAAAAACAATGATTAGAAATGTACTTTCTAGACTTGCAGAATAACTCCTGGGGGTGGCCTGAATCATAAGAGATTCACAGGAATAGCCAAGTATATCTCTGGCCTCAGACTGACTGCACAAAATTCAAAAGCCAGGTTAAAAAAAGTTGAAAGGAAAACTGCTTCTGCTTGGTTTTTTAATGCTTGAGTGATTGCTTATAGATCTCGATCAAGTCATAAAGAAGTACTCCATACCACCATCTCAGCTGCCTTGCAATGCAAACTGAACTCACCCAATTATTTGTGATTTTAATTTAAAACATAAATATATACACCATCAATTGAAAAATGATATTCTACCACCTGAATATGGAACTTAACTTTGGAAAATGAGTACTTAACTTCCAACTACAAGCTAATATTGCCCAAACTGACTTCTAATGACTCCGCACCTATTGCCCCCTAAAACTGATCTCCAGCCTCACAAGGAATTTGTGTATTCCAACTAGTACTGAAGAGAAGGAACAAATAGATGCCATATTTTCAAACAATGAGGAGAGAAACCATTTCCCCCCTGACTTATTTATTTTCTCAGCTACACTATGAAGACATGGACTGTTCCAAATTCACCCAGTGAGCTTTATGGCAGAGTTGGGAACTAAACCTGGGTCTCCATGCTCCTAGCTTGACACTCAAGCCACACCATCACACTGGCTCTCTATGAAAACAATACGGCACACTGTGTCCACCATGATCCTGAACTCCAAAGAAGGGCAAGATCAAATCATAATAAATGAACAAGCAAGCCATCATGAAGGCTAAGAATCAATTAAACCTCCCTGTGATAGTTGGCCGTAACTTGTGCATGTAGGATGCATGCAAAATTCATGTTACATCAATAGTTCTGCTTTGATACACTAGTTAGACAAAGCAGCTTTTTCTCTCCCCAGCAGTTGTGCAAAACACCTCACCCACAAGTAAACTAGTCTTGCATTTATAGGCAGCAATCACACTGTTGCCACTGTCAAAGCCAAGCAGGTAGCAGTATTAAATAAAAATTGCAGTGTCCCACAATGCCCTACGTCAGCATACAAGTTTTTAAGCACACAAAACTCGATATTTGAAATTGCTAGCAGAAGCTACCCATAGAATCCGAAGTGGTTGTACAAACAGAGGACAAAACTCCTGGATTCTTGCTAAAACTTATTGCTATTTGCTATCCTGTTGGCTATACTCTATGCTTTTCCCATCTCAGTTCTCAGTATTCAAAAGTGTATTTCTGTAGGACTTGTCACTTCATCTGTGTCCTTCTTCTTCCTCTTCATCACAGGAAGTTTTAAAAGCTCAGTCAAAAAGGAAAGCAATACAAAAGGCACGTATTAGGGAACTATCAGCAGTTATACAAAACTTCCTCTTAATATTACCAACATGCTGGTTACATGATACAAAACATGCCAGAGTTGCAACCACTGAAACACTGGCAGGAAATTCAAGACCAAGCTGTAAAGTGCAAAACTGTGGGATTAATTTGCCACATACACTCCTCCAAGCCTGTTCTAGAGAAGATGCAAGCAGCAAAATCCTTGGAGTTGGTATCAACAGGCAAGAGGCCACAAGCAACAGGCATGAGGCATACACACACAGCATAAAACAAATGTTTTTCAACCCAAGCAACTCAGGGACAGAAGCAAGCTGCTGTTTTTAAACAGATGGCAGTCTCCATACAAGCTAAGGAAGGCACACAGTCATTCAACAAGCAGGAAGAAAAGCTATAAAAAGCAAGCATTAATCAGAGGCTCCAATATTCTTAGCATACACAACACGGCAGCTTTTAACAGCCAAGGCTCCCCGGGCAGCACACTGTTAGATGCTTTCGACATACCTTTCAACCTAAAAAAAGTCCCTAACCATGAAGGCAAACCTTCATTGGAGGGAGTGATGAGGTGAACAAGCATTTTTTAATTATTATTCGTCAGCGGTTTGATTAGTAGGTTTCACAAAGGGTTAAATCTTAAGAGTTACCAGTAACTCTCCACAATTCTGCCTTGTCAGGGACATTTGTCATGAAAACAACACCTCTAGATATTAGTAGTTTATGGGGACCTTTTAAGTATATCCTTTCCAATTTGAAGATAAAATCTGTTAGCCTTGGCTATGACAGGTGGCATTATCCAAATCTAGACCTGGAGAAGGTGTTCTCTAACACAGGGTCCTTCAGGTCAGTGGCTGGAGTCTGGGTTGTATGCTAGAGAAAATGGGGATCTGAAACCTAAGAGGCAAGAATTAGTTCCCTGCCCATGAACTGAAAAATTGACTTAATTGATGTGGATAAATTCCCCTTCAGGGTAGGCTTTACTAAGATTTCAGCTAATGACTACTTCAGTACAGGAGGGTAGGTGTCAAAACGCTCCACACAACTTGCAGTTTTTGTGTCTGTGAAAGCAGCAAGTTGAGGATGTGACGTTATTAATTCAGTTGCCCCACCGTCTCAATGTTAAAAGGAATTATTTATTTTTTGCTTTGGGGGGAAATGACGTCATGGATATGGGTCAATGAACAAAAGATAGGTTTTGCTTCTTGGTGATACAATTATTCAAAGCTAGCTAAGATGAAGTTAGTGGAAATTTTGGTGTGGCTTCAACTGGACCATGGCTAGAGCTTACAAGACTCCAAGGTATACAATCCTAGGTTTCAAACCGAGCTGAGAGGTATGAGATCAAGCTCTTTCCCTTGCTTTCTTACCTTCGTGCCCGGTGATTCACGTGCTGATGCTGCCGTGTTATAAGGGCACTTTCCCATACAGGGCCACTGTGGCTACTCCTATACCAACTTGCAGCCAGATGCCCTGGGTAGGTTGAGCCAGTGAAACCATGGTCCGACTCCGTCTCGGCGGCCAGCGATGAAGCTGAGCTGCCCATAGCTCCCCTCAACCCTGGCTGGGCCAAGATTTATAGGTTAGGTCCAAGCCAGAGGCATGAGCAGTCGGCCCGCAAGGGTGAGGAGTTGCAGCATGGACTGGCGTAAAAGTTCCCAACACTGGAGAAAGGAAAGCTGGTGCTGATTGAAAAAAGAAAAAGAACACAAAACAAGAGGAAAGGGAGAGGAGAGAGAGAGAAAGAAAGAAATAAGGTATGATTTAAACCAATGAAGTGACATTTCTAAAAGCCTGTTAATAACAGACGTGGTGCCCTAGCTAGCCTACTAACATGGCACACTTCATTCAAAGGAAGCCAGTCTATACAAACTTAAATGTGTGATGGGTCGGAGGAAGAGAATGGACGGTGCTACTTTGGCTACATAATATAAAGGGCCTATTCCCAAGTTCTGTTGGCCAGTTTAACCATTCTTCCTTCCGTATGCATGTGGGAACAGGGTAGCCCAGTGGTTTTCAAACTGTGTTCTGGGGAAACCTGAGATTTCTTAGATGTATACAGGGGAAACTCAGTGGGAAGGTCAGTAATAGCAGACAAACCTCCCTGAAAAAGAGCACAGTAGCAAGCAAATGGTGGGCAAACTCACATGGCGCTTAGCAAGCCTACTCAGTGTGAATGGAAGAGACAAACACACCCCCAAAAGAAACCCCACCCCCACTCCCAGAATCCTCTGAAACACTCAGGGGTAGATGTACTGTGGTTCCTCAGCAGACCAAGACAATTTGGAAAATGTTTCCTGAAAGAATAAAGTTTGAAAACCACTGGGGTAGCCAATACAAATATAAGGAGGTCTGGTACTCTAGTATAAATATAAGGAGGTCTGGCAAACCCATCTGGAACGGATTAATCCACTTTCCATTACTTTCAATGGGAAAGTTCGCTTCAGGTTAAGTACACTTCAGTTTAAGTACAGACAAACCGAGGTACCACTGTAAAATGCACATGCATATAGCAAGACTCAATCTCAATAATTCATGCCTGCTACACCACTCATCCTATGCAGCACATATTCCCCATAGGCAGGATGAGCTTGTTGCTCATGAGCCGACCCAAATGGAAGATGAAGCTTGACCATGCTGAAAAAAATAATGGTTTGACCTGTCCTTTCACCACCATGGATGGATGGAAGGAAGCACAACAGCATCATGGAAGAGAGTGCACTCCATCTGCTGCTTCCTTCCTTCCCTTCCGAGAGTTGTATGGACCAGCTTGGCTGGCTCATGGCTAACAGGCAGAACATCTGGATTCACTTTAACAATCTCAGATTTGCACATGTATTTAAGAGTCAGGCAGGAAGCTGAAAGGAGTTGGAAAAGTGCAGAAAACCTTCAGCAGATTCAGTGGCTTCTCAAACCTCTAGCAGCCACCACTGAAGTTCAGTGTTACTACTTCTCCATGGCCGCTTGGAAATTTGGTGGCATCAACATACACACGACTTGCTTTGCAGCAGCAGCCCAAATTCCTGTATCCAGGTTTGCCACCAACCAGTGTTAGAAACTCAAGATATATAAGCTAATCGCCAAATGGCACCTTAAACTGAGGTTATGGTTGCTGCAACAGAATGTGCGGGCACTTTTCTCCAGTGAAATTTGTTGTTGTTGTTGTTGTTAATTTCTATACTGCTTTATATTTTAAAGGGAAAATATCAAAGCGGTTTACAACACATTAAATTACCAAATAAAATAATCCAGTAGAAAACAAATTCAAGCTTCAAGGAAAATACTTCTGACCCTTCTCTAAGTGACATTTTGCTTTTCTCATATTTATTTACCTACTTAATTTATAGAGCTGCCCCATAGCAGAAGTACTCTATGAAGCCAGCGTGGTGTAGTGGTTAGTGTGTCAGACTAGGGCCTGGGAGATCAGGGTTCAAACACCTACTGAGTGATGAAGGAATGGGGTGAACCATGTACTCCTTGGAGGAAAAAGGTCGGAGATTAATGCAATAAATAAGCCCTCCTGATTATCTGCTTAAGAAAGCTGGAGAGGCCTGCCAGATGGTGATGTCAGTCGCCAACCAGGCATCCAGAGATCTCCACATGTTCACAATTGGACCTGCACCAGTAGCAAAACATGCCTGGTGCCTGGCTAATGTCTAACACTGCCACCAACCATCTAGCTTAGCCACATAAGTAAGCATTTCAAGCAGGCCCACATTGCTTCCATTTTCCTGACTCACACCTTAGTGAGTCAAACTTTCTGAAAATAAGGACAGCATCAGGGATTAAATAGGTATGTGAGAATAGGCAGGTGCCTTTTCTTATGTGGGGGCGGGGGAGAAAACCTTTAGTGTCAAGATTTGTGTTGGAAGGGAAAAGAGCAAGCCAACAATTAGTACAGTATAAATAAAGAAATGAGGAAGAGAAGAAAAAATGCCACTGTTGAGCTTATTCAGTTTCCCACCAGGATTTAGAGAGAGAGGCACAAATGAGCTGTGGTAAGAAATGAGCTATAAATAAGAGAAATGTTCAAGCAATAGCGTCTCTTTGCAATGAAAGGGGTTGATAAAAATTATTTTTTGTGTGAATGAGCACCTAGAATCTACAGCAGTCCCTTAGACTCCTGTTACCACATGGAGGAAAAGAGTTCTCCCACAAAGGCGCTACTGATAATGAATTGATGTTTCAAAATTATTTCTTTTTGTCCCATTGCACTAAAAGATGAAGACAGTGCCAACCCAAGACATTTGCTTCCTGAAGGGATGTCCAAATGGCACCTCTCTAGACAAGGACTGCTGAATGCAGAGGAGAGGTGGGAGGCATCATCTGATGATGATGAGTGGTCAGAGGGAGAAGTGGTTTAGTGAGCAGGAAGAGGCTGTGGCAGAGAGCAGTTCAGACTCTGAGGCTGAAGAGGAAGCTGGAGAGAAGGGGGGGGGGGAAGAGGCAGTTGAGATGGGCTGCTGAAGAGTCCAGGTAGTCTCTCCTTCCTGCTGCAACCAACTCCCCCCCCCCCCGGTCTCCTAGAACAAGCAAGAAAATTGAAAAGAGCAGGGACTGGTTGTGTGCAGATGCAGTTTGCAACTGCTTGAGGAGCTTAGAGTGTCAACACTTTAAGAAGTCCTGATGCACCAGTTAGCCTTCACATATTCTACCCCACCGCCACCATGGAACCCCATTAAGAAATTTTATGTACCCTACTGGATAGCAGGGCAACCATGGACAAAGATATACCAGGGACCAAAATGAGTTTTTCCTCCTGACGCTCAAAATAATAAAAAGGATATAGTGTGTGGAAACCCAACTTGCACCAACAACAAGCAAGAGGTAGTGGCTCAAACAATGGTTAAAGCCTTTCTAGAATAGTGCTATACCATTCAAAAATAGTTCAAAACCAACACTTTCACAAATCTCTCAGCACTCTTGCCTGAGCTAGAAAGACCAAGAAATGCACCCATCTTGCTGTACATAAAAGATAAGCTCTGCAGATTTGGCTAACTGAGACATACACTGCCTGACAGACCAGCAAGTATGCAAGCAACAAAATGCATTGCTGCTTATTTCTCTCCCTTAAAAAGAAAGTAAGAATCCATTGCTGAGCATGCGAGTGTACTGCAGGACAGAAGGGGAACAACCTGCTTTAACATTGCTGAGAAAAGCTCTGCAAAGAGATGAGAGCTGGGTGCAGGAAGAGCAATCTATAAATAGTAGGTACAGTACAGGATAACCCAGCTAAGCTGCAAGTCTCAAATACCGTTCAGTAATACAGGACTACTTTTCAGGCCATGTGCTCCAGGAAATCTGCTTCATCTAGTCAAAAGCATAATGCACTCCAGGTTTGAGAGTTACACTGTCTAGAGGTTTCCCAAACTTTGTTATAACAGGCCACAAAGTCTGAAAAAGTGTTGGAGATGATTAAATAAAAAATACAGTCTCACTGGAGGAATCTCAACTCTTGCCTCCAAGGGCAAGAAACAGAGGTCAAAAGAACTGAGTTGCGAGAAATTGTAAGGTCTACATTGACTCACAACATGGTTTTACAGGCCCCAGAGAGAGACTAGAAAAGAAAAAGTGGTGGTGGTGGGAGAAACCACTTGCCTGCAGCACTGATACTGAAACACTATGCTTTTCTGGATCATTGATTTCTTCCCACATTTATATCCTGACCTTTCCCCAAGGAGCTCAGGGCAGCAAAACCACGGATTGGCCCCATTGATCCTTACAACCACACTGCAAGGTTGGCTAGGATGAGAGACAGGGCTAAGATTACACAGCAAGTTTAAAACTGAACAAGTTCAAAACCAGTTCAAAACCAACAATTAACCCACTGTTTGATCAATCAAAACATATACCCAAGGTCATTTCACACATTACGCTGGAGAAAACCAAGATTTGCCATGGAACGTGAAGTCACAGCTAACCTCATTTCCCTAAGAAGTGTAGTATAGGACATGTTTGCCATATTCACACTTTACACTTTTAGGGATGTGTGTAGACACACAAAGACTCATATAATTTACCAGGGAAGTAAACTTCCCATCGTTTCTGAAGTATAAAGAATCTGTACCTGCTTGAGAACAAAAGCCTAGGGCTGTGTGTGCATCCTGGTGATGTTTTAATCGCAATCTATCCTCTGCCAAAATAAAACCAACAGGTAAAGTAATATAGGTTCTAAGTAATTATATGCCTGTCTCACTGCAGTTTGTGTGTTGATTTATTGTTTGCACAGGGCTGTGAAGATGAAAAACACCTAGAACAGTGCTGAGCATTATTCAAAGTATTGGGTTCAGTGGCCTGCAAAATTCATGGGGACCAGAGGGGAGGCCACACAAAGACATGAAGTGGCAAAAATAAGATTTGCTAAATATTTAACAAGCAATAATGGGAACTGCAGAAAACACACATCTAAAGAATATCTCTGCATTAGGGTGTGGGGAACCAATATAACTAAATAAATCACTGCTTGAGTTAATCTAATTTGGGAGACCCAATGCTGCAGCAACAATGGAAAAAGACAAATAGGGGATTTAACTAATAGAAACAAATAGTTAAGCACCTATTTTGCTTCCTTTTGTGGTTTTAATGCATAATTACTACGTTTCAAGTGTTAAAGTTAATTATGCCTGCAAGAGCGTTTCTAGAACAAATAAACTGATCTATTATGAAGCAATTTACTCCTTCCTATTCTCTGAACCATTTCCTCCCTCCCTTCCTTCCCCCACACAAGCACTTACAACAGATTAGGAGAAAGGAGACAGACAGGGAAGCTCTCCAGTCCCATCCATGCAAGGGGCTCTTCTTATTTCCTAGACCCAAAAGAGCATCCACAAGAGGAACACACTTGATTGCTGCCACTGAAGTCCCCTCTTCAGACCAAGGCGGAAGCAGCAGCCAGCCCTTTGGTCTCCGTTACCACACACTCATCACTGATTACAAATCAAAGCGGTAACAAGCAGGCAGTACGGCAGGTCTTATTCTGCTCTTCTCTACACCGGTACTGATTAAGAGCACCTGTGAGGTAAATACGTAGATCACAGAGTTTGCTTATCCTGTAGCCTCCAAGACGAGATGTTCCCAAGTAAAGAGAGACGAGTGTGCCTTTCACAATGCGTGCCAAGGGGGTGGGGCATCCCACTGGTCTAAAGCAGCTGCGTACAACCCTGGGGCAGTTGTTAGCCAAAGCTGGGAGTCTGTATTTGCAGAGGCAAAACCAGTAGGATGAGCCAAGTAAATACTTTGCCCAATCCCTAACTGTCCAAGGGTACCCATCTTTTCTACCTTAGGGACCAGGCACCACAAGGACTTGCCCTGAGTGCACACGTTCGGTACCAAAGCCAATCAAGAACATAAGAGAATAAGAAAAACTTTACTGGATCAGACCAGTGGCCACCACAAAGCCTATGGGAAGCCTGCCAGTTGGATCTGAGTAAAACAGCACTCTCCCCTCCTGCAATTTCCAGCATCTGGTACCCGGAAGTTCCTCAACATTGGAGAGTTACTGGCCATGAATGCATCTTGTGGGAGCAAATTTAACCATTTAATTAAGAAGTACTTTCTTTTGTCCATCCTGAATCTTCCAACATTATTTTTCATTGGATGTCCACAAATACTACAGTCATGAGAGAGGGAGGAAAAATTCCCTCTATCCAAGTCCTCCATGTCATACACAATTCTATACAGCTTTATAATGTCATATTTTACCCACCTTATCTCTAAAATAAAAAGCCCCAAATGCTGTAACCTTTCCTCACAGGGGGAGATGCTCAACCCTCGTGATCATTTTGGCTCCCCTTTTCTGAATTTTTCCAACTCTACAATATCCTTTACAACAGTGCTCCCCAACCTTTTTATCGCCGCGGACCAGTCAACGTTTGATCATTTTACTGCGGCCCGCTGAGGGGGGGACGTTGATTGTTTGGTGGCCCGCTGAGGGGGGGAACGTTGATTGTTTATATTTTATTTAGATTGTTTTGATTTAATAATTTTAATTTAATTGTATTTAATGTTCCTTGGGTGGCCCGGTACCAATTGATCCACGGACCAGTACCGGTCTGTGGCCCGGGGATTGAGGACCACTGCTTTACAATATATACTCCACAGTGTTCCAAGGAACGAACGTTAACTTTCTGTTTGCATGTACAGAATGCCTTTCCTTCACTACTGATTGTGCAACAGCAGTCTGTCTCCACATATTTCAGAGAATACAGAGAAGGACCAAATCTCAGTGGTAGAGCACCTGCTTTACACGCAGAAGGTCCCAAGTTCAATCTCCCAGGCATCCCTAGTTGGAAAAATCAGGTAGCAGATGCTTTCAGTGGAGAGTCATGTCCAGTCAAATGCAGAATTAAACTGACAGTTCCCAATATTCCCAAGGAACATGATTCCCAGAGCAAATGGCCTAGTTCCTTGGGTTTAATTTCCAGAACACACCAACAAACATTTTCACTAAGGCAGCCCAGAAAAAGGCCCACTGCAATACTCAGCTTTCAAGAAGAGGTGATGGTTGCTCTGTTCAAGCACGCAAGAAAAGTTTGCAACATTTACCAAGGGACAGAAGTACCCTGAACTCAAATGGGCACAAGTCATTCATGCTCTGATAACATCCAGATTAGGTTACTGCAATGTCCTTTATGAGGACATAATTCATAAATGCTGGTTCCAGTTTAAAAATCCCAAAACTGAAGGCCTACCTGCTCCTGGATAAGTCTGTTGTTGAAACCTTTGTGGAATGCCCCACCTTCTGAGATTAGGTGGGTGCTTACCAGGGATAGGGCCTTTTTGGTGGTGTCACCTCATCAAAGGAACTCCCGCCTGACATCCATTCAACTACTGCTGACTTAGTATCTTTTATGAGCTAGGTGAAAACATTTGTGTTTGCCCAGACACCTAATGGCTTCTAACCTGTTTTACTGACTATTTTAGCAGCACTGCTGCTTTTAAGTCTGTTTGTATTTACTGTTAATAATGTTCAGTTTTTACATGATAGTTTTATTTGTAATATATTGCCAATTCCAACATTATTAAAGCAATATAATAATGTTGTAATCCACACAGTGATCCGTGGTGAATGGTAGGGAGCATATTTTTTAGAAGATAAATTTAACCACAATTGCAATAAGAATTTTTAGGTGATAACCTGAAAGACCAGAGGAAGCTGAACTGGAGAACTTCAAAGCACACACACCCTTAGATGCCCTGCCAATTGCTAGTAGCATTTAAGGATTCTTTGAGGAACTAGATACTATATTCTCAAGGGGGGGCGGGATTGTCAATACAGTACTGCGTTAACAACACTTACATTTCACAAACATTCTGGAGGAGTGGCAATCATCTTCAACACAGACAGAATCACAAAAGTGAAGTGTTTTGTATTCAAAAGCTGATCAGCACCAAGGTCAGTTGAGTTAGAACTTTTGTTTCAAACATAAAAAACAGCAAGCTCTCAAGCACAGAGGAGGTAAATAAAAGGCTCCTGAAACTTCTGCAAGCACCAACTCACCACCCACAAGTTAACTAGAACTGTTAAAAGTGACTAGAAAGAGACACTGCAAAAATAATTCCAGGGCAGTGTCCAAATCAGATTGGATCATGGGCGTACAGCACGTATGAAAATAAAAAACACTCTTAGTTTTCTTGCTTGGAATGAGAACCACATGAATGACTTGATCCTGCCTTCTCTTTAGAAAGTAGAGCAGGAGGTCTTAGCTATCGCCTTGTCATTCAACCTAGAGGTCTGTTGAAGCCTTATGAATACTGTATCCTGTACTTTGAGCTAATGCTGAGACCTTGTTCTGATTTCTTGAATAAAGCTTTCAGATTTCCTCAAGCTAAGAGCCTGAGGATTGCATCTGATACTAAGCAGGACTGTTCCTGCTTATGTTGGGTTTCTGAGGAAGGACCATAGCTCAATAGCAGAAAATTTGCCTTGAGTGCAGGAAATCCCAGATTCAGTCTGTGATGACTAAGGAGAGGGTTGGGAGAAACTCCCGCCAAAAAACCCTGCTGCCAGTCAGAGTAGGTAATACTGAGCTTGGCGAACCAATGGTCTGTCTCGGTATACAGCGGCTTCTTATATTTCTATTCCTATCTAAACCAACATGCAATAAAACAAAAAAGGAAATTCTTATTAACACCTATAGAAAAACACTTTTGCTACCAATTTAGAAGCTGGAAGTTCATTCTGAGAGCTAAGCAAGCTGCCAGTGATTAAACAGAACCCAATACATAATTTTAACAACAACAAAATAAATAAATACTGTAGAAGCCTGTGCTCTACTAAGCCAATTAACATTATTCCAATGAGGGGCATCAGGGCACCTCATATTTTCTAGTTTATTAGCCAACTGTGCAGGGATTTTCTTATTTTAGTGTGCTGTTAACAAAAAGTGTGTGTGGGCTGGCATGGTTTGGCTCATTAGCTACCCAGCAACAATTTAAGCAGCTCCCACACATGCACACACAAAGAAGAGGAAATAAAACCATCCATGGCCATGCTATTTAGCAGGGGTTCCCCACCTGCAGCTCAAGGGTTACATTCAGCCCTTGGCCTAATTTCATGCAGGTGGAGGAAGCCTAGAGGAGAGGAGCAAGGGAGGAAAATAGAGGGAAGAGTCAAAACAGTTGGGCTGATGGTGGGGAAGAAGCTCTCAGCAAGTGTTCAGTTCAGAACTTTGACAAGAGTGAACTGTGCCTTAAAAGGAGAGAGAGAGAAAAGAAGGTGTTGGAAAGAAAAAGTGACAGCTTGCACACTTTTAGCTCTGGTGTGACTACCTGCCAGAATGCAGCCTGCATTAGAAAATTGGTTCCCCACTCTACACAGCCTCTACAAGCATTTCATAATCTAAAAATCTCAACTTCTAGAGTTTTTTGCTCCTGTCCCTTATGACACACCTTCACTGTTTCACCTGATCTGCAGAAGAAATAGCCATAAAATCAGCTCCATAGCCATAAATGTTTCTTAAGTTGTTGAAACCAGATGCATTATATGATTGAAAGCTTTAATCTATGCAGTAGGGGTATGCTATTAAATGCTACCAAGGCTTGACAGGAGAAGTCTTGTTAGGAGAAATCTTCGCACAAAAGAAAGCAACTTGGCCCTGCGTACTATGCTATTACAAACTTTAAGATCCATCTCAGGCTGCAAGCCTATACATACCTGCAAAGAAGTTGGTCCCACTGAAATGAGCAGACATATACAAAATGGCACCATGTGAGTCCTACTTTGACCATATAACTCATATAGGTTCATGAGTTCATCAAAACCATGAATTAAATTACATGACACCTAATGCCCAGGTGGCTTCCACTTCCACTGAACCACGATCGAACCTTGCATTCAAATGCAGCAATGATCTGTGAATAAGGCAGCAACTCTGAACCACAAACCATATTTGAAATAGGCTAGCAAGCCCCTTCATGGATCAATGCCTTGTCGTGGCGAAGGGGCTTGAATAACTCAGAGAAGCTATGAGCTATGCCATGCAGGGCCACCCAAGATGGACAGGTCATAGTGGAGAGTTTTGACTAAACGTGATCCACCTGGAGAAGGAACTGGCAAGCCACTCCAGTATCCCTGCCAAGAAAACTCCATGGACAAAGACAACAGGCATATAAAAGTTATGACGCTGGAAGATGAGCCCCTCAGGTCGGAAGGCGTCCAACATGCTACTGAGGAAGAGCGGAGGACAAGTACAAGTAGATTCAGAGCTGATGAAGCGGCTGGGCCAAAGCCGAAAGGACGCTCAGTTGCGGATATGCCTGGAAGCGAAAGGAAAGTCCGATGCTGTAAAGAAAAATATTGCATAGGAACCTGGAATGTAAGAACCATGAGTGGAGGTAAGCTGGATGTGGTCAAAAATGAGATGACAAGAATAAATATCGACATCCTGGGCATCAGTGAACTAAAATGGAAGGGAATGGGCGAATTCAGTTCGGATGACTATCATATCTACTACTGTGGGCAAGAATCCTGTAGCAGAAATGGAGTGGCCCTCATAGTCAACAAAAGAGTGGCAAAAGCTGTAATGGGATGCAATCTCAAAAATGACAGAATGATCTCGATACGAATCCAAGGCAGACCTTTTAACATCACAGTAATCCAAGTTTATGCACCAACTACCGGTGCTGAAGAAAGTGAAATTGACCAATTCTATGAAGACCTACAACACCTTCTAGAAATGACACCAAAGAAGGATGTTCTTCTCATTACAGGGGATTGGAATGCTAAAGTAGGGAATCAAGAGATAAAAGGAACAACTGGCAAGTTTGGCCTTGGAGTTCAAAATGAAGCAGGGCAAAGGCTAATAGAGTTCTGTCAAGAGAACAAGCTGGTCATCACAAACACTCTCTTCCAACAACACAAGAGACGACTCTACACATGGATATCACCAAATGGGCAGCATCGAAATCAGATTGATTATATTCTCTGCAGCCAAAGATGGAGAAGCTCTATACAATCAGCAAAAACAAGACCTGGAGCTGACTGTAACTCAGATCATCAGCTTCTTATAGCAAAATTCCAGCTTAAACTGAAGAAAGTAGGAAAAACCACTGGGCCAGTAAGATACAATCTGAATCAAATCCCTTATGAATACACAGTGGAAGTGAGGAACAGGTTTAAGGATTTAGATTTGGTGGACAGAGTGCCTGAAGAACTATGGATGGAGGCTCGTAACATTATACAGGAGGCAGCAACGAAAACCATCCCAAGGAAAAGGAAATGCAAGAAAGCAAAATGGCTGTCCAACGAGGCCTTACAAATAGCGGAGGAGAGGAGGCAAGCAAAATGCAAGGGAGATAGGGAAAGATACAGGAAACTGAATGCAGATTTCCAAAAAACAGCAAGGAGAGACAAGAGGGTCTTCTTAAATGAGCAATGCAAAGAAATAGAGGAAAACAATAGAATGGGGAAAACCAGAGATCTGTTCAAGAAAATTGGAGATATGAAAGGAACATTTCGTACAAAGATTACCATAATCAAGGACAAAAGTGGTAAGGACCTAACAGAAGCAGAAGACATCAAGAAGAGGTGGCAAGAATACACAGAGGAATTATACCAGAAAGATATGGATGTCTCGTACACCCCAGGTAGTGTGGTTGCTGACCTTGAGCCAGACATCTTGGAGAGTGAAGTCAAATGGGCCTTAGAAAGCACTGCTAATAACAAGGCCAGTGGAAGTGATGATATTCCAGCTGAACTATTTAAAATTTTAAAAGATGATGCTGTTAAGGTGCTACACCCAATATGCCAGCAAGTATGGAAAACTCAGCAATGGCCAGAGGATTGGAGAAGATCAGTCTACATCCCAATTCCAAAGAAGGGCAGTGCCAAAGAATGCTCCAACTACCGCACAATTGCGCTCATTTCACACGCTAGCAAGGTTATGCTTAAAATTCTACAAGGCAGGCTTAGGCAGTATGTGGACCGAGAACTCCCAGAAGTGCAAGCTGGATTTCGAAAGGGCAGAGGAACCAGAGACCAAATAGCAAACATGCGCTGGATTATGGAGAAAGCTAGAGAGTTCCAGAAAAACATCTACTTCTGCTTCATTGACTATGCAAAAGCCTTTGACTGTGTCGACCACAGCAAACTATGGCAAGTTCTTAAAGAAATGGGAGTGCCTGATCACCTCATCTGTCTCCTGAGAAATCTCTATGTGGGACAAGAAGCTACAGTTAGAACTGGATATGGAACAACTGATTGGTTCAAAATTGGGAAAGGAGTACGACAAGGCTGTATATTGTCTCCCTGCTTATTTAACTTATATGCAGAATTCATCATGCGAAAGGCTGGACTAGATGAATCCCAAGCCGGAATTAAGATTGCCGGAAGAAATATCAACAACCTCAGATATGCAGATGACACAACCTTGATGGCAGAAAGCGAGGAGGAATTAAAGAACCTTTTAATGAGGGTGAAAGAGGAGAGCGCAAAATATGGTCTGAAGCTCAACATCAAAAAAACCAAGATCATGGCCACTGGTCCCATCACCTCCTGGCAAATAGAAGGGGAAGAAATGGAGGCAGTGAGAGATTTTACCTTCTTGGGCTCCTTGATCACTGCAGATGGTGACAGCAGTCACGAAATTAAAAGACGCCTGCTTCTTGGGAGAAAAGCAATGACAAACCTAGACAGCATCTTAAAAAGCAGAGACATCACCTTGCCGACAAAGGTCCGTATAGTTAAAGCTATGGTTTTCCCAGTAGTGATGTATGGAAGTGAGAGCTGGACCATAAAGAAGGCTGATCGCCGAAGAATTGATGCTTTTGAATTATGGTGCTGGAGGAGACTCTTGAGAGTCCCATGGACTGCAAGAAGATCAAACCTATCCATTCTTAAGGAAATCAGCCCTGAGTGCTCCCTGGAAGGACAGATCGTGAAGCTGAGGCTCCAATACTTTGGCCACCTCATGAGAAGAGAAGAATCCTTGGAAAAGACCCTGATGTTGGGAAAGATGGAGGGCACTAGGAGAAGGGGACGTCAGAGGACAAGATGGTTGGACAGTGTTCTCGAAGCTACGAACATGAGTTTGACCAAACTGCGGGAGGCAGTGCAAGACAGGAGTGCCTGGCGTGCTATGGTCCATGGGGTCACGAAGAGTCGGACACGACTAAACGACTAAACAACAACAACAACAGCAAGCCAGTATTTAGATGAGGTATGGTTGAATGTATAGTTTTATATAATATCTGGACTGAGAAAACAAAGTTATGGCAGCTACTCCACTTTGTTCATTTCTTCATATTGTTGTCAAACAATGACAACATTGTTGTCAATAACCCTGAAGACAGGCAAGCTTAGTCGGTTCCTTGATGCAGTTCAGTCTTGGTGCACTTCTCCTGCAATAACAGCACAGCTCTCATCTGCTACAACTGGGTGCTGATTGGGTAAGCTACAGACCTCCCCATCTGAGGCTGTGCCAGTCTGTTCAGAGCAGCATTGTTGCTATTGCACATTTGCAGCCAAGAGATAAACATGACTAAGAGCCAGGCACAGTCTCCCTACAATATCTGCTGCACTGGGTTGCCCATGATCCAGCATTCAGGAACTCTGTACAGTACACTGCCAAGAGCAGCCAGGGCAAAAACACAACTAACAAGCCAACAAACAATGAAGCCAAGTATCAGTGAATCTGACTCCAGATTTGGCCTTGCAATGTTAAGGGATATCTATGACTACTACACCCTTTCTTTCTTTCTTTCTTTCTTTCTTTTACACAAGATACTGCAGTAGGAAACCAGTTTTCCTCATATATTTTATATTCTTCCTCATATATTTTATATTCTTCCTCATATATTTCCTCATATATTTTATATTTAAAAGAAGTATATATTTTACTTCTTTTGTGTATTTTATTACTTTTTTAGCACATTATTTTATTCTGGACTGTAGTATATTTTTAAAAAAATAAAATAAAATAAAAAGGCAGTACGAATGAAAGGCAAACCTTCACTTGCAGCAAATACAGCTTCTCTCTAAAGGAGGCAAGTTAGAGTTTCCACTTTTCACTGAGGTAGTAACACTGTCTCTGGGCTACACCGTTTCAGACTGCACATCCTCTGTACATAGAAAACTAATATGCTATGGAGAAAGATTTGGCAGAATCCTTCCCCGTGGCATGTTGGCTTTCTATTTGCAGGAGTATTTATGAATGCTGGAGCAATCAGTCATGCAACAACACACACCCCGTCCAGTCTAAAGTGATCCAGCCCAGACACAAGGTTACTATCTCAGTAAGAACTATGCCTCAAATACAGACTAGAATAGAGAGACAGACCAGGGTCTAAATTCCAACTAGACCATGAAACTAAGTAGCCTTGGGCTGGCATCTGTTCCTCAAGATAGCCTATCTCAAGCAGGTAGGTAGCCGTGTTGGTCTGGATCGAAGTAAAATAAAAAAATTCCTTCAGTAGCACCTTAAAGACCAACTAAGTTTTTATTTTGGTATGAGCTTTCGTGTGCATGCACACTTCTTCAGATACAGTGAAATGGAAGTTTCCAGGCACTTATGTAGAGAAGGGGTGGGGAGGGGTGGGGATGGGGATGGGGGATCACCCTTCTGAGTGATCCCCCATCCCCATCCCCACCCCTCCCCACCCCTTCTCTACATAAGTGCCTGGAAACTTCCATTTCACTGTATCTGAAGAAGTGTGCATGCACACGAAAGCTCATACCAAAATAAAAACTTAGTTGGTCTTTAAGGTGCTACTGAAGGAATTTTTTTATTTTACTATCTCAAGCAGTTGTTTGTGATGTTAAAATGAAACTTCTGCTGCTTGAAGAAAGAGTGGACCAAAATGTGATCAATCATAAAAGTGACACTTTGGACTATGACCCCAAGCCAGGGACAGAAAGGTGTTATTTCCTAGGACAAAGTCTTGTACAAAACTGAGGGAAATATTTCATAGCTGAGAAGCTACAGATGAAAACAGACTTGCAGAAATTCAAATATGTTGTTTTTCCCCTTTCTCACTTAAATTCACCAACAAGAGTAAAGGTAAATTAAATCTAACTTGCTAAAATCATTAACGCTATACCTTTTCCAAATCTCCAGAATCCAGTATGATCTATAATCAGAAATGCAAATAGAATAAAATAAAATTCTAAGTCAATATATGTGTGTTCCTGGTTCATCTCAGGTGCACTCGTCATCAGCATTCATAGTGCTAAAGTTTAGAGGGCAACATGATGAACATACATCAATAAGGAAGATAAGGAAAGCCAACACAGCAGTAAAAGGTGTGTCTTGTTCTAAAGCAGCACAGTGTTGCCAATAAGTCTGTTTATGAAGTTATGTATGAGAAAATAGCTTGGGGCACCAGCTATACAAACAGGCAGCCTGAGAAGAAATAAACAGGCTTCTCATTCGCAACGCAAGCCAGTTTTTGGAAGAGTAATACACCAAATTCTCTTGTGGGGGGATGATGACGACGACAAGGAACAGATACTAGTCTAGATGAAAAGCAGCAGTGGCTGCATCAACACATGCAGCAGAATGAGGTGAGACTGAGGCAGCAGAATGGGCAGCACCAATTCTGACTGAAAGTTTCTTTAATGCTGGCCTGTGTTCGTTTTGTTAAAAATCTTTGCAAGTAAGAAGCTAACGCATCAGGGAGAAAGATTCTAACCACCCCTTTGCACACTTTACTTGTTTTCTAGGCACAGGGTATTTGCAATGTAGGAAAACATTCGGACATGTCATTCCCGTAATTGCAGTCTTAAGTGGCACAGCCCATCCTTCCACTTTATCCTGCTGCATGTCTACATGGGAATTTGTCATCATCTCTTTACATTTTCAACAATCTCTCTCTCTCTTTCTTTCTTTCTTTCTTTCTCTCTCTCTCTCTCTCTCTCTCTCTCTCTCTCTCTCACACACACACACACACACACACACCGACTGCCATTTAAATATCACATGTGGATATTTATTACACATATGTGCTGCTCTCCTTTGAGGACAGACGTGGCACATAAAAAGGTATTTCGTATCCCACAATCATGGAACACTCTTTAGAAATTCATTGAGCCCAATTAGCTTTCAAAACCTGCTCAAGATATATTTTGGGGGAAATGTAAATAAATGAAATACATGGGAGGCAAATATAGTTTTTTCCCCAAAGGAATCCTTCACATTCCTAGTGTTAGGCTACACATACACACATAAGATCACCCAGCCTCGCAGAGCCAAAATCCCCAGTCTCCATTAACACCCTCACACAGCAGGTGATCTCATAAGATCAGGCATTATTCTTCCTCAGAATTTGTTATCAAATGGTCTTTGGAAAACTCAAAACTACAAATATGACAGTAGTTTGTCTTGTCTATTTGCAAGGAAGATGCCAAGATTCATATAAGTCATGCTGCCCATCGTAATTATTGTAAAACTGCTCTACATCCTTAAAAAGGCACAAATGCTTTACTTTTGCCTCAACATATGTATGAAGTAGGTAATGAATATCCCAAATTTACATAAATAGTAGTGAGACTGAGAATAACTGATCAGGAATTGAACCTACTTCTTTCTGGACTACTTACTGGACCACACTGGTTCACAGTTCTGTTTATGTCCATATATTGTGTACAAAGCTATACTCTGTACGAGACAGACGGATGCCGCCAACAACAACTTGTTTTAAAATATACTTTATGAGGTAGTTAATATAAAGAAACCTCGTTTCTGATCCCAGTGTTTCAATATTGCTGTCATCTCCCAACTCAAATCGTTCACTATGTTATAATTTCCTACTTGCTGTCCTAGATTTCAGACAGTTGATATCTCTGAGAGGGCCGGTCTCAAGCTGGCACAGAGGTAAGGTTAACTTTAGACAGAGGAAGGTGACAATTTAATTAAGAACTACCATATGCATACAAAATGGAACAGAAGGCTCCACCTACCACAAGGACACCATCTCTCACAAAAGCAAGAGAAGGATTTTCATATTGGTAATTTCTCTCACACAGAGAGAGAGAAATCCTAAGTACTATGGGCTGAATACAACATAGAGGAGTGTTACTTCATTAAGACTCAAACAGTGTATTACAAAAATAAAGAAAATAGGGCAAAAAATCCCAAATACATCTCCAAAAACAACCAAGTGCAATTGGCTGAAATTCCGCTGGTATTCCTTTTATTACATGTTTATGCCATTCTTGCATGGAGCTCAGAGCAGCATGCATGTCCCCCCCCCCCCAACTTTATTCTCACAACAACACAGTGACATAGATTAGGTCGAGAGAGCAAAAGTGACTTTCTTATGGTGAGCGTCATCATTGACTGGGAATTAGAACCCAGCTCTCTCCAATCCTTGTGATAACAACAACAACAATCAGTGATAACAACAACAGAAACTGGTTAGTGAGCAAACTGTTACCACCACCAGGGTGGATAAAAATCAATGATTTTTTTAAAAAAATCAAAAAAATCGGATTTTTTTTATTTAAATCGGATTTTTTTGATTTAAATCGATTTTTTTTATTTAAATTGGATTTTTTTAAATAAAATGCTTTTTGAGGAAAATATATTACCACCCAAAGGTTATTCCATCATGAAATAAAGATTAAGTTTTTTTAATTATTAGAATAAGGTTGTATATGTTTAATTTTTGGGGTAAATAAATTCCATTAATCCATCCACAATGTCATGCTCTTTCAGAGGTTTTTGTAAGATTATTGGGCAGTTTCTCTGCCTACAAGATATTATCACAGGTGCTTGGTTTACTTTTGCAGTTCTCAAAACTGAATTTGACTCAACAGAGATCACATGCCTCTTCTTCCCAGCAAAAATGTTATAACATGAACAGAGTTGAGAAAAAGACCTTAATCCTATTGTTCTACAAACCTATGAATACAGAAACAACCCCTTCAGTGCTAAGTTTCAAGAAGTTCAGTGAATAGAATAGAAACAATATGTTTCTGATTGTTTGGAGTGGACAGTATTTAAGTTTTTCATGTGTAGGCTGGGCTGACAGTCTAAGTTTCTTAAAATATATATATATTGTTTTTGTTTAGCCAAATTAGTTAACAAACATGGATGTTTGTTTAAGCAAATAACATATGCTGTAATGTTATTGTTTCAGTTGAATAAATCTATTTAAATTGTTATTATTAAGGTAATGATTATTTTTCTCCTTCCTAAGTACAACAGTAAAGTTGTCCAAATATGAATGATTAACCTATTAAACTGGGGATAAAAAACTAATATGAAAAGTTGTTATTCTAAAAATCTTCATCTACTTGCATATTAAAGTTATACCAGCAAGAATTAGTCTTTATGTAGAAAACTATGATTTAAATCAAGCCTTACTGACTAGTGATTTAAATCGTGATTTAAATCGTGATTTAAATCAGTTTGATTTAAATCAAATCCACCCTGACCACCACCAACGAGTAGCAGTGCTAGGTGTGAGCAGAACAATGACCACAAATCCTCCTGTGAGAGGGAAGATCACCACCAGGAGGGGAACCAGTCAGTTCCATGAGAATTCATTTAGCAGTAACCAGAGCTGGCTCTAGGGGTAGGCTGGGTGGCGCGGGGCCGGCAGGGGGTCGCCGTGTGGAAGCCGTGCTGCGCCCACCCACCGGGGCAGGGGCGCCAGAACGATCTCCACACCACGGCGCCAGGGCGCCCGACATGCTTGAGACGGCCCTGGCAGTAACATAAAATGTAAGCAGGCTTTGCAACCATGGGCCCAGCAACCAACTTCTCCCTTTCTATACTATATTTTCACACATCTCCATCCAAGACTGGATGCCAAGTTCCTACAGAAAACCACTTCCCCACAGGGATCAAACAAATAAAACCAGTTAGTGCCCATCATACTTGATTAGTTCCTGGTTCACTTGTGAATCGGATTCAGAAAGCTCTGGAAGACTCTGCTTGCTTCTGTGACAGCCAAGATGAGCAGATTAGAGTTGGGTGGTTGCAGGATGAAGGACAAAGAGCCCTAGCTTCCAACTAATGACTGGTGGCATGAAAACTCACTGCAGGCATCCCCAAACTCGGCCCTCCAGATGCTTTGGGACTACAATTTGGGACTACATCATCCCCGACCACTGGTCCTGTTAGCTAGGGATGATGGGAGTTGTAGTACCAAAACATCTGGAGGGCCGAGTATGGGGATGCCTGACTCACTGCAATGGAAGAAAAAGTTCATCCTAGCAAAACAACACTTGCTACTCTGGGAGAAGCAAAGGAAGCAGAAAATCCAAATATCCAGAACAGTACAAGATCAAAGTGAATGAGGTCAACTTCATCTCTATAACTCAAGCCACTGGGTTTTGTTGGGGGGTGGGGTAGGGCAAAGGGGTCAACCCATTATGCTGTGGAAGAACCAAATTTGACTCTGAGTGGCATAAACCACATCAGTCTATATCCAATTAGTCCCTTTGCTACTCTTCTTTGTATCAGACCACCCCTAAGTATTCCTCCCACAAGCTGGCAGGTAAAGCAAGCAAATGGAACCTCAGATTCCTCCCTTTTATGGCCAGCCACTTAAAACTTATCCAACTCAATGATGCTTTCCTGAACTGGTTGACCCAAGGCTCTTATATGCTCCCATAGCAACACTCTGGTTCAGACAGCAGCACAGACAGCACAGCTAAGGTCACCTAACAGCAAATTGTGGTGAAAGGCAAGCAGAACACAGCACAGGAGGTAGATATTGGATATTGGAGAAAGTGAGAAATAATTCCACAAAACCACCCATTCTTTGGACTGTTCTATGAACGTCTAAGTTAATATGCATGGGCTTTGAATTCTGGCTGACTTTGATCTTCTTTGGGGCAAATTTTAGCCTTAACTCCACTGTATGAATGTATGCTGTGGGCTATGAAGTCTGGTCTTAACAAGAAAGTAGTAAAGGACATCCCAGTTATATTTTATAATAATAATAATATATTATTTATACCCCGCCCATCTGGCTGGATTTCCCCAGCCACTCTGAAAAGTTTTGGCTAATGCTGCTTACATCAGGCTTGTCTTTAGTCATCAGCCTTATCCAAACTTCTGTATCTACTATGCGGTTCCTCCCACTACATCATCTACATATTTTCAATTAACCCAAGCTTGTTTTATTATGCCATCATTTTAAAATGGTTCAATAAAAAGCATCCTCTTATCTTTTTTGGGACCCGGGTGGCGCTGTGGTCTAAACCACAGAGCATAAGGCTTGCCGATCAGAAGGTCGGCGGTTCGAATCCACGCGACCGACAGGGATGAGTTTGTGAAAGCATGTCAAAGTGCAAATAGATAAATAGTACCACTCCAGCGGGAAGGTAAACAGTGTTTCTGTGCACTGCTCTGGTTTGCCAGAAAGTGGCTTAGTCATGCTGGCCACATGACCCAGAAGCTGTACAGTGGCTCCCTTGGCCAGTAAAGCAAGATGAGCGCCACAACTCCAGAATCGTTCACGACTGGACCTAATGGTCAGGGGTCCCTTTACCTTTACCTTATCTTTTTTTGCATGTCTCACTCTAGGTACACTAACAACCACAACCAAATTAGATATCTGCTGCTTGAAATACTCTAAATATGAACTTTTTGTCTTCTTGGATCTCTTTTTCAAAAGTCATCATCTATATAAAATATGGGTGCAGAGTTGTGTAACCAATGCAATTAATGGCAAACATCAGATTATATGCCAGAGACTCAGGAAGGTTCATGCAAAACACACAGTTATGTCTAAACCTTGATCTAGATATTATTCATGGAGTCCAAAGAGAAAACAAGTAGTAGAAATTCAAGGTGATATAAAACAGGCCTTCCTCTCATCCCAAATTCAGATTCATTTTTTAAAAAATTGTAACCAACCCTTACCTAGAAGTTCTTAGTAGGTACAGCCATTTTACAAGGATCATGGTCTCAAAGTAGCCCCAAAATAACACAACACAAAACAACACAATCATCCACATAGCCAAACATATGTTTCCCTACAAGCAACTGCTGATGTTTAGTAACAATGAACGGATGTCAACTGCAAAATGGAAAGTTTGACCATTTCAAAATGTTGAGTTTTGTTTACTAAATAAAACATTTGCAAGCAATTTGGCCTAACATATACATGTTTATATAATATTTTCATGAATGTGTGCACTCTTACATACCCTCTCACCTAACGTATGCAGTATCTAGTTGAGATACCTGTATTGCAGGGGGTTGAACTAGATGACCCTCAGGGTTCCCTTCCAACTCTACAATTCTATGACTCTGTGCTAAAACTAGACCACTCTGCAGGGTGTCACAAAAATGTTCAATGTAATTTTTTTAAATGCAAATCACCCAAATTTGCGTAGGATTTCCCCCCCCAGAAAACCCACATCCCTGGCAGCTTCCTACAGAATGACAACGATGTGTGGGTGCATTTGTGAGAGAAAGTGCCAAGGCCAGCAGGAAGAACAGCTGGCTCCTTTATCAATGAACCACAGGGCTGCTAGTTCCTAGAAAAGCCACTATTGCAGAATGCCTCATTTCATCTGGGGCATGCCTTCTGTCCCTTCCCAAGAGTTCATGAGGACAATATATAGCAGGTGTAGGTTTTCCTTGTCACCTCCACATTGTTCATTTTTCAGAAATGTCTTCTCAAAGATTGCAAAAGAACAGAACTACTGTACAGTCCTAGAATCCAGCAACTCTCAGTAGTTGAAGGCTTGATATCGTGAGTGAGTGGTGAATTTGTGGCTTTTTGAAGAATAACAGAACTGTAGAGTCAGAAGGGTTATTTAGTCAAATTCCTTGCAATGCAGAAATCTTCTGCCCAACATGGGGCTCGAACCCATGACCCTGAAATTAAGCAATCGTGTCACATTTATTCCTCAGTTTCTGATGCACTGAGTTATAAATCAATAAATAAGAAGGGGAGCGACAATTTAGACTAGATACAAGAGTTTAATTTTAATTTCCCAAACATTCTGTCTACAAGGTACCCAATGCTACCTTGTTCTTCTGGTGCGTACTGCTGTTAGGATACAGAACTTCATTTTGTACTTCTAATCTGTTTTAAAGTACTTCCCAGAGGAAAGAAGTAAGCATTTTAAAGTCCAGTCACATGCAGCTGTAACGAAGCTACACCCCTCCAAAATAGTAGAATTAGCTTGCCTCTGCTTGCCAGAAACAAGTGTTTCCTAAACAAGCATTTCCTTTATGGAAAGACTGCTACCCCATCTCCACTGCAAACAGCAAACTTCCCTCTCTTGACTCAGCAAGCTGCATCTAGCTACAGGTCTGTACTTGCTATCTGCTAGTAGTAAAGTTTTTTTTCCAACCTGTATTTACAAGTTACAAAACACACAAATGCACAAGAACTCAAAAGCCAGATTCCTATCAATGTTTGTTTTCAACTATTGTTTTAAAGATGCAAGTGCAGAGAAATAGAAGAGTGCAAGGGAACATGTTACTCTCCCTTCCCCATGCCCTCTCTTGTCTTCTTTCTTAGCACACTTACGTAGGTACTGATATCTTAAAAGTGCTGTACTTACAGATCAGCTAGTTAATGTGTCACTTGGCAGAGTATTTATAAAGATTTACCTTCCTTGTAAACCTTATTTAATGGGGGCGGACAGATTTTTCAGCAGCAAGAGAATAGGGTGGAGAAGCCTGTTATCTTTTGGAGAGATAAGGCCTAGGCTACCCTGGTAATTAGATGGGAGACTACAATAAGTCTGAGGCTTTAGCTGGAATGCTGCTCTCTGGACAAGGTGAGCCTTCAGGAAATGTGTTGTCTGAAAACTAGTATGGTGTACTGTATAAGTGTTTGAATTATTGGATTATAAATTCACATTTCAAATATCAGATCAGCCCCAGGCAGTAGTCCCAGGTAAGTAAGCCACAATCTTTTAAGCTTCAGTTCTCCTTCTGCAATACTCTACAAAGATAATGTCACAGGGTTGTTGTAAAACTTATTAGACTAAGAATAATTTGAAATATCCTGCAAACACACAAATGAAAATGCAGAAAGAAGAACACAAATCCCTGAAAATGCCTGGCTGCCCATTGGAAGGAACCCATGAAACAGTCTGAAGGCAAATGATACAGCTACTTGGTGAAACTAAGCAAGCCTGAGTCTGGTTTGTGACTGGAAAGTTCATGTTTTTTAACTTAAATGTTTTATGTTTTTCTTGCTGTAAATTGTGTGTGTGTGTGTGTGTGTGTGTGAGAGAGAGAGAGAGAGAGAGAGAGAGAGAGAGATCAACATACAGATATTCAAACAAACAAACAAACAAACAAATATTCAATAAAATGGATATTCAAACAAAATATATAAATGAACTGAATAAAACATTAATAAGGTTAGGTATCCTGGGTAATTTATTACATTTGCACCCCTTTCCCAAATAATATCAGACTAACAAACACATTTATTTATTTATTTATTTATATTAGATTTATATACTGTCCTTCATCAAAAGATCTCAGGGCAGTTCACAACAAAAAAGACACAAGAGAAAAGCACTAATAAATAGTCAAAACAGAAGCAACAAAACAGCAAAAAAAAAAAAACCAACACATTTAAAAGGCTGTAGAATATTAATCCACCAAGGGCATAGCTGAAGAGCAATGTTTTTGCCTGGTACCTAAAAATATATAATGAAAGTACCAGATGAACCTCCCTGGGGAGAGCATTCCATAAACGGGGAGTGACTGCAGAAAAGGCCCATTCTGGTGTTGTCACCCTGCGGACCTCACATGGAGGCGGCACATGAAGAAGGGCCTCAAATGATGTTCACAATGTCCAGGTTGGTTCCAATCAGGAGAGGTGGTCCTTGAGGTATTGTGGTCCTGAGCCATTTAAGGCTTTATAGGTCAAAACCAGCATTTTGAATTGGGCCCTGAAACTAATTGGCAGTCAGTGCAGTCCGGCCAGGATTGATGTAATATGCTCAAACTGACTTGTCCCAGGGAGCAACCTGGCCACCGAATTCTGCACCAGCTGAAGATTCCAAACAATCTTCAGAAGTAGTCCTATGTACATGTATACGTAATGTGGTACAGCAATGTAACCAAGAGGTTACCAGGACATAGATAACGAAAGTTAGGCTAACCCTGTCCAGAAAGGGGCACAGCTGTGCCACCAGCTGAAGTTGATGAATGGGACACCATGGTGCTGAGGCTACCTGAGCCTCAAGGAGTATGCCCAAGCTACGTATCTGCTCCTTCAGAGGTAGTGTAACCCAATCAAGAGCAGGCAACGTCCCATCTAGGGAACCACCCACTAACAGTGTCTCAGTCTTATCTGGATTGAGCTTCAGTTTTTTGGCTCTCATCCAGTCCATTACCTAGATAATACAACCACCTGGCACATTCATTCAGGTCCTGGCAGATGTTGTTTCAAAGATGGGTAACATCAGGTGTCTTCAGAATATTCCTGGGACCACAATAGTGCTTTGTTTAAATACAAATTTACTTTGAACCAAATATGAATGAAAGAAACATGGCTTTTATTGTCAGCAGTTATTTCTGAATAACACTAAGCTATGGCCTAAGATGCAGAATTGAATGCAGAAGGCTACAGGCTCAATTTCTCACATCTCCAGTTAAAGAAAAGAGCTTTGCTGCTTTGTAAGTAGAGCTGGACCAGATGGATCACTGGTCCATTTTTGTACAAAGCAGTCCATGTAGGCAAACATCTAGAACTGGGCTAAACAGCTGCAAAAAGAATAAACAAAACTATTTCCTTGAAATGGCTTCATAGCCTCTTGGATACAAAAAAGGGCAATCTGAGGGTAGAATTTTTCAGGTTTCTGTTTTCAAAAAACCATCAACTATGAACATCTTCCACACACATATGGTACCCTTCAGCAGCTTCCCAGATATGGAAAAGCCTCCTAGGCTTAAAGCCAAATACTAGCACTAAGAACCAGTTAACTGGGAAAGCCACAATCTCCCTTCTGCCAAATCAGAACAGCTTCCCAATCTCCAAAGTTATGTTAGCTAGATTTAAAGCAGAAAGCATACACTGCCCCTGAGCCAGACATCAACTTGCCTGCCCTTCTAATTACATCAATATAAATGCATTATCTTTGCTGTCAAAGTTTGGCTTTCACTAAAATAGCAGCAGACTTGTGCAATGTAAAACTCAAAGGCGGGAACTGAAATCTAGAAATCCTTTCTTTAGGCCAATTGCAATCTGGATCCTACTCTGTTCCCCACAAGCCTCTTCAGTCTCACACTGATTTAAGGAAGAAAAGCCTCTGTGTGTCTAACAGAACAATAGCAATAAGAGCAGCAATAATAATGCACAGCTACTCCTTTCCATTCTTTTCCTGTGTCAGGAAAGAGCACTTCAGCATTTGGTATTTCCCTTCATTGAACCTTCAATGAATGGGAAACTGGAGAAAGCAAGTCTACATCTCCTTTTGTCTCCTAAACGGTAGCCTAACCATCAAGCAAATGATATTGAATGCAGGTAAAAACAAATATTCCTCTTAGAAGGGATTAGCTACCCAGGAACCAGCCCCACTGTGAAGCTAGCATACCAAGATATATTAGATATCCTTTTAAGCTAACCTGAAAACAGCAAGTCAGAGGTCAGGGCAACACAGGAAAAGCTTATTGGGATCTCAATTAAAAGGACTGTTTTAGGGCAACCAGGAACCCCAGCCTTGCTAACTAACTACAAGCAGGTCAGGCCAATTCACAGAGAGGTTTTACTATTCATTTGTATTCCACACTTCAATGAGGCGAGGTGATCTCTCCCTTTGACGAAGGCAACCCTTAGCACTGGCATTGCACGCGCCTTTCTCCGTAACTCCTGAACCATAATGTAACAAATTTGGCCACAACGTTCCATGCCCATCAGGGAGGGATCCGGCATAATTTTCCCCCCAAAAAACCCACACCTTTTCATACCCAAAATAATGATTAAACACAAAAAGTGGTGCCCAAATTAGACGTCACCACCAGAAGCTCTGAAGACTCCATCAGCATCCAATAGAAAGGCAGATCGCCCGCTGCTGCTGCCTCCAAAGCCGCGCCACCAGATGACATCACAAAATTCCACAGCAACCAACTGAAAACAGGCCTTTTTCAGCAACAAGGCCCAATCAACTGAAAACTGGCCTTTTGCAGCAACAAGGCCCAACATTGCCAAGTGGAGGTAGGGGCCTGCCTGGGGGTGATGGGGGGCAAATAGGGGACAGGGATAGGTAATGGGTCAGAACAGGGTGGGGGGAGACACAGGGATGAAACCTGCCCTCTCCACAGTATCTCGCCTCAGCTTTGCAGACTAGGCTGAGTGGATTTGCCTGGGAGGGGGATGGGGGGTGAATAGCCCGCAATATAGAATCAACTGAATATGGGTCTTTTACAGGGCCGTGCCTTTGGGTAATACATGTGGGGAGGGGAGAGAGGGCAAATATTTTACAGAACACACACATTGGGGGAATTATTGTGTGCAAAATGTACGGGTCACAGGGATAACCCGGGGGGGGGGTTTGGACAGAGGAGAGGAGGGAAATACAGGGATAAGCCGGGGTGGGGGGAAGAGGGGGCATAATAGGTCATGGATCAGGACACAGTTGGGGGATTCACAGGGATAAGGGGGGAATCACAGGGATAAGCCGGGGGGAGGGGAGGAGTGGGGGAATCACAGGGATATGTCATGGATCGGCACAGGTTAGGGGAAATCACACAAATAACCCACAGCAACACGTGGCAGGGCCAGCTAGTAGCTTATAACTTTTAACTGCTGCCTCCTGCACTGTTTTTGCTGCATTAGCATCACCTATCCACGACTAAACGACTAAACAACAACAACAACATCCAGGGTGCAAGCCTGGGCAGTGTGTATGGAGGTCTTGGGCTGCACACAGGACAAGACCCCCCCCCTCCTTGGCCTCACTGATGTGGTCCAAAAGAAATAAAAGCTATACATTTGGCACCAGCTTGGCCAGAAGGAAGCATATCCCAGCCAATAACGTCATGGTGCATCTGCAGCAGCACACCCTTCATCTGCCCCAGAGCTGCAACAAATTCTTCTTTTCAGTGCCTCAACAAGAGTTCAAGCACATTATGGCATTTCCATACATAGAATTGTAGAATTGGAAGGGACCACAAGGGTCATCTAGTACAACCCCCTGCAATGGAGGAATCTTTTTGCCCAACATGTGAGTCTTTCTTGCATTATGTAAGAATCTGATAAATTGGGAGAGAACTCAAAAAGAAACAAAATGTTCAGTGCATCCAAAGTACAAATCACATTTATATAAGGACCTAATTTAACCTTACATGTGAAAATGCCCTTTGAAGTCCATTGCCCAAGTTCTGAATCTACCCAAATGGCACAGTTGCTTGTTGTTCAATGTAAGCAATCTAAAAAGGAAGCTGAATGAAGAAGCTGGAGCTCTTTCCATCTCTAAAAGGTCCCTGGCCACTACAAGCCCAGCTTGCTTCCCTTTTTGTAACAAGTCAGTATTTTAATTTACTTCCAAATAAGCAAGCTTAGGATCAAAGCTCCACCGTGTTAATGGGGCTTATTCTGAAATTAGGCTGCATAGTTAACTAAGCTTAGTACAAATGACACTTAAAGCTTAAACCCAGCTTAAGCGCTAGATACCGTATATTTCATGGGTCTATAAAATGTTTTTTTGCCAGTTCAGGATAAGGTTCAGGGTTACACCTTCTGTACTCCATATTTAAAAGAAAACACCAGGGAGAGGGAGAATAATAATAAAGAATGAATGAATCGCATTGAGAACATTCTTCCTATATAATTCAACAAGAAATCAGGCTATGCTGGTGATTAAACCACTAGCCCAGAATTGGAGAGAAACAGGGTGGACTTTGTCCAAAGAAGAAGAGGAGTTTGGATTTAATATCCCGCTTTATCACTACCCGAAGGAGTCTCAAAGCGGCTAACAATCTCCTTTCCCCTCCTCCCCACAACAGACACCCTGTGAGGTGGGTGGGGCTGAGAGACTTCAGAGAAGTGTGACTAGCCCAAGGTCACCCAGCAGCTGCATGTGGAGGAGCGGAGACACGAACCCGGCTCCCCAGATTACGAGTCTACCACTCTTAACCACTACACCACACTTTGACTCTTTTTGTCAAAGAGTTGAAGACCCTCATGCTCCCTTCCAACTCTACAATTCTATAGAAAAATAACCAGATGTAGAAGTCTGAGAAAAGGAACTAAGACAGAATCAACAGATTTCAAGTCATTTTTTAAAAAAACAAAACAAAATTCTCACAAAGCAAAACCCATTATACAGTACTGTATATGCTACAACCAGAGGCACAATCAATAAACACTAAAGGGCGAGGTTTTAAATTTCCAAAGCAAGAGAAATGGAGGACAAAGAGGAAGCACAGTATACCACTATGTTTCTCAACCAGTGTGCCTCCAGATGTTTTGGGACTACAACTCCCATCATCCCTAGCTAGCAAGACCAGTGGTCAGGAATGATGGGAGTTGTAGTCCCAAAACATCTGGAGGCACACTGGTTGAGAAACACTGCTATTATGCCCAAGATGCAGCATTCACTGCACCCATAACTATGCTGACACTATGTGTGCACCACCACAAATCAGGATGGCGCCACAACACATGGGCACCGCCTCAATGCTGCAGGGCTCTTGTAATGTTTGTTTTTATTTAGAAGAGAACAGACACATCAGACTAAATGCTAGGTTTCATGGTATAGGTACATCCATTCATCACATTTGTATCCTGCACTTCCTTGTAAGAGCTCAGGGCAATTCACATATTTTTATCCCTTTTTGCCCTAACAACAATTCTGTGAAGAAAGCAAAGCTCAGAAACAGTGATTATGCTTAGGAGACACAGTTGAGCATCGTCAAAGAGCAGTGATATGAACTCAAGAGTTCCCGGTCAGCAGTTGAATGCTGTCCACTATGTAACTTTGGCTCAAGTTCACCAGAACTCATCTTGAACTATGTAATCACTGGTGCTTTTGGATTTCCACCCCACTACCCACCATGCGCCATTTATGGCTACCTGCATACTGTATTTTCTTCATGACACAGACATTCACTGTTCCTTTTCATTACTGGAAAGCCAAAAAAAATGCATTTTGAGAAAACACGCGACTGCACAAACACAGTGCCTTAGTTTACACAGCACACTAAAGCAGCTTTGTATGTAGGGGTGCATAAATATTCAGTGAAATATATTGAAGGTTTACACTGATCACAACCTTGATCCTCCCTGCTAAAAGCCTACCCAACAAACTTCTCATAATGCACCATTACCACATATCTGAACAATATTCTGCAATACCAGCTGTAGGAACAACCAAGGTAAACCAGAATTTGTTTAAATACAGATTGTTGTCAGTGTTAGAAAACAGCCAGGCGTGTTTGCGACTGGCGCGGGTCCGACTGCAACAATGTGGAGATCTCTGGATACCAGGTTGGCTACTAGGGAAAGCAAAATGTCACTTAAAAAACGATCTGAAAGATTATCCTTGATGCTTGATTTTGTTTTATTCTGGATTGCTTTGTTAGATATTTTAACCACTTTGAGATTCGTTGCTTAAACGACAAAGTGGTATAGAAATGAAAATAACAAACAAACAAACAAGAAAAACCCACTAGGGAACAAATGGCGCCTAGGCACGCCAATGTGGCAACCGTAACCTAGGTTCAAGGTGCAATTTGGTGATTAGATTATATATCTAAGACTGATTGTTGTACTGAGGTAGCATGTGAGAATACTAAAACTGACATTAGACATCAGCATATCACCCACCCACTAAAATTCAGGCATAAAAGACAACCAGGGCAGGGATAACCAGAAATACCAAGGCATTTCCACTGACTGCAGATTCCAAACAGGAAACCTAAACTTCATTCATTCAACCAGAAACATTGTCCCCTGTCCAGCACAAGGATAGGGGACCAATAATCTTATATTGCACTTCTGGCTCTGCCACTGAGTCACTATTCGACCTTAGACCAAAACACTACTTCAATCCAATGCATCTGTTTCCCTGTCTAATTGGCGCCAGCAACACTTCCTTGCCTCAAAGCAGGAGTTCTTCTGTTTGAGAAATACACAGTTCTTCAGAAGAAACTATGATTAACACTGTTGTGGTACAATTAATAAAATTCATTAAAGAGTAGAGCAAGGATTCAGTGCAACCCTCAAAAGTGCCTGCCTTCTAATTTATAAGATGTTTTGAAAACAAATATATACAGTCATCAACTCCAAGAGTCTTTAAAAGGACAGGCATAAAAAAACCAGATCACTGAGAAGACTTTACACAAAGACATTCACAGACATCCTAGACAACCAAGTGCATATTTAGATATGTTTGCATCTTACTGCTTCCAAGTCCTTTTTATTCCAAGGCTTATTTGGGTGATTAAAGCATGTTGATTTCCCAATGTTCCAGGGCAACTTCTTTTTTAAAAAATTAAAGATTGACATTCATTCATTTTTTTTTCCTAGAAAACCACACTCTGCTCGGCATTACTCACATATATAATGCATAAGAAATTCTACAGGAACCACTTCCCCCTCTGACTTTTTGTCCACCGATCTCATGTTTTGTGAACCTATAACAGTATAGGAACTCCAACATGGATAAGCTCGATGGGGGGGTAGGGGAAAGAATAAAACTCATTTTCATTATTGTGACGCCACACAGCATTTTTTAAAAAACCCACCTACTATGTTTCAAACTGTTATCCAGGGGTTAGTGTTTGAGTCAAAGAGGGCAGCAAAGGGGGGAGGATCTCTCCAAGTTATGACTAGTTCAAATAGGCTTTTTTATTTATCTAAAAAAATACACTGCTTAATATAAAAGTCTCTAAATGGTTTACTTGAAGATTAATAACAATGAAAGAACATTCAATAACATTTCCTAAAACTAGATACAAAGTGCAACTGTATATCACTAATAACAATGAGTAGCTGAGGTCAGTCATGTGCATGTTAGGGGTCCCCTCACCATGCACCTCATCAGCCTCACTTCCCATTGCTGTCTAGAAAGGTGGGCAGGAGGGCGAGAATGTCTCCCACCATCTCAAAACTTCCCAGGCACTCCACAAGCAACATACTGTACAGAAGACCTGGGAAAGCACAACCCTCACTTGATGAGGAATACCCAGAAAGGTTGGAAACAGTGGGAGATATGATGCACACTGCATTGTAGCAGAGAAGAACTGGGAACTAGGTGAACATCAGAATGGGACTAGAAAGGGGAACAGACCCTTGGGAAGTTATGCTTGCCCTCCAAGACTCTGGGAGAGTCTCTCAGATCAAACCCAAAAATGCTTCCTCAGGCACCCTCAACCAGTTAAGGGAGTCTGTTGAGAGGCCCTTGACTCCTGGACACAAGCGTCATCTCCAAAGTGGTCCCTAAGTATGGAACAACCTCCCAAGAGAAATTCTTCTGACCCAACCCTCTTACTAAGTTTTAATTTGATCAGGCGGTTTTTAAGACGTAACTCTCAATGTTGTTTTTCATCTGTAGATTCTGAAATAGTTTTTACAATAATATTTGTCTGCACTTGTTCTTGTGGTTTTCATGATGACATTTTAATTGCTATTTGTTCGCTTTTTATTGTTAGCATTGCATTTTAAAAGAAAAAGAAAAAAACCTTGTGATACCTAATCTCCACCAAATTTGATTATTATTATTATTATTATTATTATTAGGAGGCAGGATATAAATATTAAAACAAGCCAAGCAAACAGAGAAGCAGCAGCAGCCTCTGGGCCAAAAGGGGTGTGTGCTCACATTCAGTCTCAACCTCAGTGGTGGTGGTGTGCCCTCTGCTGTGAGCTATTTATTTATTTTCTTCCATTTATATCCTGTCTTTCTTCTCTCATGAAACCCAAGGCGGCATACATGTGGCTTCCCAGGCAGTCTCCAATCCAGGAACTAAACAGACCCAGAACATTACAGTAGTTGCATTATTTTTGTTTTGTATTTGAAATTCATATGGTGTTCTGCAACATTAGGGCTCGTTTAAGCACCTTCGGCTTCTAAACTGGTGTTTTAACTTTGGGGGTGTGACAGGCTTTATCTTTGCTGTTACCCATGTTGCTTTTCATTTCACGGTGCATGCTTGACATTCGTTTTTTTTTATAATTGCTGCATGCAAATTATGACAAAACATGTTACAAGATGGGATGGTCCACAAATACTGTTCAGCCAGTGCGGCGAAGCAGTTAATAGCATTATATAGACTATGACATGGGAGAACAGGGTTCAAATGCCGCCACCGCCCCCCCCCCCAACTATGTCATGAAGCTCGCTGCATGACCTTGAGCCAGTCACCACCTCTCTGCCTTAGCCTACCTCACAGGGTTGTTGTGAAGATAAAATTGAGGAGGTGGGTGGGTTAGAACCATGCAGGCCACCTTCAGCTCCTTGAAAAAAAGGTGGGGATATCAATGGAATAATAAAAATGAACAAAACCAACAGATACAGCTTACAACAAAAGAAATAAATGAACCAAGAACTGAAGTGGGGCTGAGGGGGGAAAGCGGATATCCCTCTTAGGGAGATTATTATGGAGAAGGAATGAGGAAGCTTTTATTTTTATTTGTGTGTGTGTGTACCTCTCGCCTCATTATAATAATAAATTAATAATAATAATAATAATAATAATAATAATAATAATAATAATAAGGAAGGGGCGCCTCACCTAGCCCACCACCACACGCCCCCCCTCCAGTGCGCGCACGCGCAACTCCCCCTCACCGGGGGGCGCGCCTTCCCTTCCCCCACATTCTCTGCCCCCCCCACTCACTCTCTCTCTCGCGCGCTCTTTGGCGTTCTCTCCCCTCCCCCCGCGAGGGTCGCGCGCTAAGACTGACCGTTGCTGAGGGACGCCCTGGCGGCGGCGGCTTCAACGACTGTTGGCTGGCTGGGCGGCAGACTGACCGGTTTCCTTTCTCTCCCGTTCTCCTCAGCCCCGTCTCCGCACTACTCACCGCCACTACTACCACCCACCCCGCCTTGGGCGGCCGAGTAACTTTGACCCCCACCCTCCCGCCTCCCACCCCGCCCGGCTCACTCCCGCCTCCTCAGGAAACCGTTTCCTTTTTCTCTTTCCTTTTTTTAAACCCCCCTCATCCCCAAAGCGGAGGCAGCCAGCTATAACAACCCCCCCACGCTCCTCCTCCCAGAGTCCAGAAGCCGGCCCCTTACGCCGCTTCCGTAGCGTAGCGACTCACCGAGAAGCGAAGAGTCCGCCCTGCGGAAACAGCGCCGAAAGCCGTCGTGAATACGAAGGTGAGGGACTACAAGCCCCAGAGGGGCTGGCGGGAGGCGGGAAAACGGATATGGTAGCCCTCGGTGGTGAGGGAGGCTCGCTTCGGGAGTTGTGGTCTTGCAAAGGAGAGAGGTTTTTATTTTTACCACAGTCAGGAAGGGGTTGAGAAAGAGCGCGTAGATGCTGATTAAAGGCGAAAGGTAGGCGAGCTGTTTTTGCGGTCGCGATGTTATAACTGGAGTGTTACCCAGGCCTGGAAAGGAAACAGGGTTTTGACTACAACTCCCTGGATCCTTTGCGCCTCCCACCCAGCCTGGCAGCTGTGCGGCAGCGGCGGCTCACCTGGGGCTCAGCTGGTGGGTGGGGCTAAGCGTGATGCAAAGCTATGCGCTGCCCCAGGCAGCTCTCCCGTACCTCTTACGTGCGCCTTATGCGGTCTTCGGTAGCTGCAGCCGCCCACCGCCATCGGGAAATAAAAAACACCCAAAAAGCTCATTGGGAAAAGCAATCCCGGAACGACGACGCGTCAGTTGAAGGCGCTACTCGCACAGGCACGGGCAACTTGTAAAAGCAAAACAATGGCAATAGGAATTGAGAACTAGGAACTGATTTTTCCCCACCCCAGCAATACCTTTTTACATCCAAAGCTACGCACATCTAAGCAATAAAGAATCAAGAGCCCACCCACGGTCAGAGGTGCAGTTTTTTTAATGTATTTATTTAAAAGTACTTCTAAAGCACTTAACATTATTTTTTTATATAAAAAAGGCTTCAACAGAGTCACCCTTGTTTCAATGATACTTTAACATACTGAAGCCAAGAACTTGAGGATTCAGCCCTGAGCACAAGTACTCCAGACTACAAGATTTTGATGCAGGACCCAGATTGAAAAGTACAGTTTGAAAATACATTGACCTTGAAATCAAAGGAGTGCTCTCAGCTTCAATCACCTGCAGTTTTCAATATCAAATGGAAAACACATAGTAGCTTCCTTTTCAGAAGTTAGCTAGCTGCAAACTTTAAATGCAAAAAATCCCAAATATATATTCTCAATTTGTGTGTTAGTGGTAGGGTTGCCAGACTCAATAGAGGACAGGACTTCTGTGCCTTTAATTGCCCTGCTCTCTTTTGAGTCTGGAAACCTTAAAGAGAAACCAGCAGACCCTTTGCTTCTGCTGGTTTCTCTTTAAGGTTTCCAGACTCAAAAGAGAGCAGGGCAATTAAAGGCACAGAAGTCCTGTCCTCTATTGAGTCTGGCAACCCTAGTTAGTGGACAGTATGCTGTAAGGAAGCTAGCTGTTATCTACTGGCCATTTTAAGTTTACCCATTAGCAATTTGGTTCTTGAAAGCTTTTCTCTGCCTTTGGCAGTTCCAAGCAAGAACATGGTCCTGCACAGCTGAGGAAGTCAGCATAGATGTGTGAGGTATCTTCATTAGAGATGGGCTTACCCTCATTACCTATGGATGTGTAAGGACTCTAGATATGTGCAAATGGCTTACCCTTTTGTACACAATCACAACAAAAGAGTATAAAGAGAATAAAGCACTGGGCCCAGAAAGCAATAGTCAACGTTAAGATCTCAAATTCAGGATCTGCACATGAAACTTATGACACTGCAGTTCTAGAGTCTCTGTTCACCTCTGCTTACAGAACCATTCTCTATATTTCCATTTAGTCCCAAATGCCTTTTGGCAGGAAATAAAGAGTATACTGGTTGCTCTTCTATGCCTTCATCGCCTACAAAACAGATCATTTAGGAGTTCTCCCTTCCTCCAGAACCTTAACATGCACTCCTTGAGTTTTCCTCCTTTCCCTTTCTCTCCTGCCCTTTATCTTTGTCTCCTCTCCATGTTCTTTATTTTCTCTGGTTTAAGGGAACATAAGCCTTATGTTCCCCCTTCAAGACACTTACCTTTTTCACAATTTAGGAGGGTTGAAACAGACTGCTTGTTTGGGGAACCATAGTGTGTGTGGCTCAAGGGAATCTAAAAAGACTTACCTACCCTACCCAGCCTTTGATTGGGAACAAAAATGACCCACAACTTGTTTTCATACAGGCAGGTCAGGCTACCCAACCATAATTAACGCATAAGGGCCCTGAGAACCTTGGTAACCAATGTGATCTCTGAGCTCCCAGATCACCATGAGCACTCGAGAAAGACTTTCTATATTTTTCTCACACTGTTTTCCCCTGTGGTATCCTGTCCTTTTAAGGATACCTGGTTTCTCTTGTCTTTCATCGTGCCTACCGGTAGACAGAGAGGTCACATCTCCCCTCCCTTAGATTGTAATAGACAAGCTGCTGAAAACTTGTGGTTTCACAAAGAAACTGAACTGCTATGACAGTAATAAAGACTTTGATAGCCACCATCTCCTTGCCATGGACACTTTCATTGCTTAATCCTTCATATGCCCAATAGCTGGGCTATATGCAACTCCTGGGATTGGCTGCTTGGAGCCCCTTGTCAGTCGGAGGCCACCTGGGTAAAGAGCACTTAAAAATGGAACACCAACATCCCTTTGTCCCTCCTCAACCATCCAAGAAGATGCTAAGTTGCTCATGAGCAGACTATAAGCCTGCATGAGTAAAGCAACTGGGTAGGTGCATTTTAAATGTTTCTTTTTTCAGCATGTTATTCTGCCTTTGTACTTTTACTCTCGTAAGCCTAATTTTAAATAAACTCTCTTAAAATTGGCTGCTGGGGGCTTGGTGTATGTTTGAGCTCACCTCACTGTTCCCAAATCTCTTTGGTATTTGTGTCTAGGGAGAATATGAGGAAAGCAAGCTGTTCTGATGCTGATGCTACAATTCCTCCATATGCATAAGTTCTCGCACCCAACACTTAAGCAAATAATAGATTACGCATGTTTACCGGTATGTGTCAGAACAATGCATTGGAGACATTACCCCCCCCCCCCGATTTCTGTAAATTCTAGGGATTATACTAGCATAAAACATATGTGTGAGGGACAGGGGATATCGCGAAGTCCCTCCCCTCCTGAGTTCAAGCCCGTCCCCGAGCAAAGGGGAAAGCAGGGAGAGTTCCGATTCCAGTGGGGAAGCAGGAAGTCGTGTCCGAGGCTCAGGCAAGGTAGAGGAGCCAGGGTCCCAGGTGGGACAGGAAGGGGCAAGCAAGGGGGGAAGACCCATCCCTCCAACTCCAGAATTACGCAGGAAGAGGAGGGGCAAGAGGATGGGTCTGCCAAAGCTTTTGTGTTGGAGAAAGACGCGCCAAAAGCCATTAGGAGGTTCTGAAACCGACTGACAACATCGCTCCGTGTAAATAGCAATGACTTGAGCACTGTAAATACGCAGCACCAATAAAAGAATAAAATGCAGAGCTGCGTAGCGTCGTTACTCTGAAGTAGTCCACTCCGGCCACTGTGACAGCAACCTCCTAATCATTTTTGGGCTACTTCGGAGTTGCCGGGATGAGCGTGTCCGAGGCGGAGAAGTGGCGGCAGATCGCTGAGCAAGCCCAGCTAGAACTGCAACAGCTGTCGCTGCAGGCGCAGGGAGAATTGAAGGCAGCTAAAGAGGAGACTAAGAAGGTCCAGGACGACCGGCTACAACTTGCGGAACAGGTGAGAGAGCTCCAGGAAAAAGAGCAGCATTTAAGGGCGGTGGCGGTAGACCTCCAAAACAAGCTGGATGCAGAGAAAAACAAGGCGGGAGGGGCTCCCCAAGTCCAAGTGCTGCCAGGAAGGAGAGCAGGGACCCTTGTAAGCAAGTTCAATGGAGACCCGAAGGAGTTTCAGGGCTTTGAGACTGAGATCGTGTATGCTCTTGAGCTGCACCAGAATGAGTTCCCCGATGATGAGCACAGAGTAGCGTTTATTGTGGAACATCTCACCGGAGCAGCCAGGGAGTGGCTAAGACCATTAATCGCAACCAAGAATCCTTGCATGAAAAATGTCCAACAATTTCTAGAAGGTTTGAGGACGATGTATTCGTCCGATAGTCATTTGGACCAGACTAAGGAGGAACTGCATAATTTACGCCAAGGAAATATGACAGTTCGCGCATATTGGGCGAAATTCACCATGCTGGTGCACAGACTGGGGTGGGTTTTGGATTCGCCTCCCATGCAAGCTGCGTTTTACTTGGGTTTGAGCGAGGAGGTGAAGGATGAACTCTCGAGAGGTCCAAAGCCCAGTACTATGGATCAGCTGAGCAAAGCAGCTCTGGCGGTGGGGGTGAGGCAGGAATCCCGGTGGAACGACAAGCAAGCGACGCGCGCAAAGCGGGCTTGGTTCCCACGGTCGCAGGAGAAGCCACTCCCTCAACAACCCTTTCAGGCCACGCCTGGAGCCAGCCAGGACCAGGAGCCCATGCAGATTGATAGCGCGCGCGCGCGGGCTTTTCAAACCCCAGCGGCGCCAAGACGCAAGGAGGGCCCACAGGCTGAGGATTGGGCAGAGGAACTGGAGACGGTGCACCAGCAGCTCAGAGAACACTTGGAGAGGGCCAAGGAAGCGTACAAAAAGGGGGCAGATCGCCACAGGCGACAAGGGGAGGTCATCAGGGTGGGGGACAAGGTGTGGTTGTCCTCGGAGGGCCTTCCCACCAGAGGGAGGTGCAAAAAGCTGGCACCCAAAAGGCTGGGCCCCTTCACGGTCACGCAACAGGTAAACCCGGTGGCATACAGGCTGGCACTGCCAGAGGACATGAGGGTGCATCCAGTGTTTCATAGATCGCTGCTGTCGCCGTACAGGGAAAGCAGCAGGCTCCGAGACAGCGAACAAACCCCCGAGGGAGGGGGGGAGAGGGAAGGCAGGGAGCAACTCAATGAGGCCACGGCCATCCTGGATTCAAGGTGGGGGGTGGGGGGACTGGAGTACCTCATGGCATGGGAGGATGCTCCACCGTCCCAGAATGAATGGGTCCCAGCCACTCAGATACAGGAGGAATTCTTGGTGGAAGAATTTCACGCCCTCTTTCCCCACAGACCCAAGCCCTGGCACATGGAAAGGGAGGGGGAGGAGGAGGAGGCACGGGAGAGCAGCTCACCATGGCGCTGGGAAGCGGAGTTTGAGGAACCAGAGGATGAGGTATGGGTGTCACCGAGATCCACCCAGTCAGAGGAAGGAGCAGATTGGCAGAACGTTTTTACCCCCACCAGCTCTGACGCCACGGACTTTTTGGGATTCCCGTCCGCCCAGGCGGAAGGGGGGGGCTCGCAGGACTGGGGGGAGGTATTCACACCAACGGGCTCGGAGAGCACTGAGTTCTTAGGCTTCCAGTCGTCACCGACACATGGGGGGGGCCTGGGGAGGGGTGAAGGAGAGCTTGGGAGGGGGGTGGATGTGAGGGACAGGGGATATCGCGAAGTCCCTCCCCTCCTGAGTTCAAGCCCGTCCCCGAGCAAAGGGGAAAGCAGGGAGAGTTCCGATTCCAGTGGGGAAGCAGGAAGTCGTGTCCGAGGCTCAGGCAAGGTAGAGGAGCCAGGGTCCCAGGTGGGACAGGAAGGGGCAAGCAAGGGGGGAAGACCCATCCCTCCAACTCCAGAATTACGCAGGAAGAGGAGGGGCAAGAGGATGGGTCTGCCAAAGCTTTTGTGTTGGAGAAAGACGCGCCAAAAGCCATTAGGAGGTTCTGAAACCGACTGACAACATCGCTCCGTGTAAATAGCAATGACTTGAGCACTGTAAATACGCAGCACCAATAAAAGAATAAAATGCAGAGCTGCGTAGCGTCGTTACTCTGAAGTAGTCCACTCCGGCCACTGTGACAATATGAATTCAAAGTCTCAAGAAATACAGTCCTTTTAAAACCCTACTTTTTTAAGGTATATTGCATGAAAGCATAGTATACAATTATATAATCACATAACCTGATGGTTTCCTAAAGAGACAGTCAGAGCAAAATACACAGAGAATAAAAAAGAGCTTAGAAGAACTATCAGGATATGCTTGGATGCTTACCAATTATGTTCTCTATCAGCCAGGGAGTTCTGTGAAAAAACCTGCTTGCTACTTAAATTTCTCCTATATTTATATCAGTTTGTGGTACGTTTGTATGTAATATCTTGCACAAAGCTTCTAGCTGCTCAGAGTTGTATCAGAAAGCCTCAATCTTGATCTGGAAAGTAAGATTGTCAAGGTGGGCAAAAGTTCAATCTTGTTTACAGTGACAGACCAACAATCAAGTAAAAGACCGTAAAAGGTTAAAAGAGGACAAAGGCATCTACTGGAATGATGTCCTTGAAGCTGCATTCCAGAAAAGAACAGGCCCAGGTTGAGTCCTCCAACAGCACCCTAATCATTCATAGCCTTGAGCATCTGCTCCTGTCTCAAGGTCAGAGGAGGAGCTGGTGGCACTGGTACCTAATAGTTGGAGACATAAGCTAGTCCAGTTTCCAGTTAGGGAGGTAGTGGAAAAGGCAATATCTGTAATCTTCCTCTCTCCCTCCCTCTCACTCTGCATTCTGCCTGACTTTCTGCCCTACCCCTTGTGACCCAAACTTGGTCACTGGCATTTTAGGTTTGTTCCACTGTGTCTAGGCCTGCCAGATCCCTAGCACCCTCCCCTCTTCTTATTTAGCAACAGCAGTTTCTCCTGCCTCTGGTGTTTCTTCTGCCTCTTTACAACTAATCAGTGCACATGGCACCTTGTCTGTATACGTATCAGCTGCTTATTTGTACTACTGCAAATATAAACTTACTCTTTTCTTTTCACTCCAACTGTGGTCTACAGTTGATTTCCTGTGTCTAAAGCAACATTCCCTGTAATGCACAGTAACTTCGATTGCAAGATCTTTGGAATCACACTTCCAGTGGTGGCACATGTATACATCTGAATGTGTGATTAGGGCTACACGTTAACATGCAGCATTGATGCAACCTGTGAAGTGGTGGGAGTCTTCAAGCATTCTAAATTGGCAAAAAGCAGGATTTGCCTCATCAATATCATTGCTGACCCCCTTCCTAGAATATTCAGCTAATGTTTACAAGAAAAATGTTTTAATTGTTTTACTTCAGGAGGTGTGTGCTGGGGGTGGGGGAGAGATTGCTGGCAGCAGTGCTCTTGTTTCCATTTTCCAAATCAATAAATGGAAAGGGCATGTGGATGATTGGCAGGCACTTGGCATATTTTTAAATGATGTTAAAATGTTATTGAATGTCATTACAATGAATTCAACATCTATTTTTTAACATATTAGATGCCTTGTATTAATATTTTTTACTGGCTTGCTTTAATTTACAAGTCTTCCCACCCTGCTGATGAATCCTTAGCCCTCCAATTCCCAACATTATTATCTCTGCTGGTTAGCAACCTCAAACAATGAACTGGAAAGACACTCAGCTAAGGCTTTAGATTGTTAATCACATTGATCAACCAGCTAAGCTAGCTCCAGCAGTTACCAAAGAGGCTGAGTTCACAGGTCTGTCGGAACAGGAAGAAGAAAAAGAAAAGCTGTTAGCTTCTTTCCTCTTCATCTATTACAGAAAAGAAATATTGCAGGTACTGTCAGCTTTTGACTTGTAGCCCCACCCTTCCTCCTGGCCACACTCATTTGGCACTATTTCCTGGTTGTGCCTCTCATTTAAATAAACAAGATACATTGTCATCATAAATAGCAAGGCAGGCCTGTGGCCCTCCAGAGGTTGTTCATTTCCCGTCAGCTCTAACCACCATAGCCAATGATCTGGGATGGTGGATGTTGTAGCCGTTCAACACCTGGAGGGCCAGAGGTCCCCCATACCTATGATAAAGTACATACCTCAGAGGATGTACACTAGCCTTCACCAACCTGGGAGCATCTCTGTCCAAGAGCAGCCACAGCTGGGGTACCAGCTGTAACTAGCAAAACACACTCCTAATAAGTAAATCCATCTGAGCCTCAAGTGGAAAAGATAGATGGAATTGGGTTAGGAAAGGATGCAGTGTAAAGTTAGAAGTGGGGTCTAAGTTCAGAAAGTCAGACATTTGAGAAATGTTTCCATCTAGGGCAGATAGCACGTCTCTCCTGCAAACCTAATTCTCTCTCTCTCTCTCTCTCTCTCTCTCTCTCTCTCTCTCTCTCTCTCTGTGTGTGTGTGTGTGTGTTTTAAATTAAGCAGTAATTCAGACTCTCCTCACAACATGCTGAGAAAAGCAGCCAAGGCCTTTTTGAAATATTCATTTCATAGCTTATGATGCTGGTACTTTCCCTACCTGACTGTTGCACAACTTTGTGCTTGCACTCTGTACCTTGCCGCCTTCACTCACCGTCACTAGTCTTCCCACCCAGTGGTGGTTTCACAATGCAGCAATGGTTTCTTCACCTAGCCCAGGGCAATCTTTCAGTGCTCTTTGACCCAGAGGTAATTAGATAAATACGACAATTAAACTTTTGCTCTGTGAATATGGTTCAGGTGACAAGTGCCGTTAGAGGATGGAAAAAATTAGTGACCTTTAACCCAAGGTGTGCAGCACTTCTTCCCAATCCTTTTTTCCAAGCTGGAGGGTGCTAGCATCAAGCCTCAGCATCAAAAGCCCACCTAAGGAAATGGCCACCTCAGCTTCAGAGTAACTGGAGTCCTGAGCCAATTTTAATCAGTAAGTGTTTTTTTTAATGCTAACCTTTCTATTTAATAAGAGAGTTTTCCCTGTGAATTTCATATACAGTAATATGATTTAGGGGCTGCAGCCATTGCTAGTCTTACCCAGAGTAGATCCATTAAAAATAATGGTGATGGCTAACTTAGGTTATTAATTTCAACAGGTGCACTCTGAGTTGAACCTCCTTGGATACAATACTCATTATTTATATAGTGCAATCCATGTGCATAGTGCAAGAAAATAGGTCTCTGCCTGGAGGAGTGTGCAATCTAAAATTTCTCACTCAAACATATTTTGCTGCTCATTGGGGGAAAAACAGCAGTAGTTATGGTCAGAAAGCCACAGACACTTTTGAAGCAGCCAGTGTGAAAAATTTGGTCACACAAATTTCCAAATCCTGCAATGCCCAAAATATCTGCTTCAGGAGGAGGCACATTGGTTAGGCAGCTTTACAACAAATACTGTTGCATAAATATTATTTTATTTTGACCACAGCACTGGAATTTCTTGACACACACAGTACAAGTCAGCCTGATCCCTTTCCTCGAACTCTGTCATCAAGTCACAGAAACTCATTCATCATTGCCCTTCCTTAGTCATCTAAATCCTCCTTCATTTGTACCTTCCTGCTCTCAACCTAGAGAAGAACAGGAATGTGCAGCGATAAGGCATGACAGTGCCAGCATCCTCTCTCCCCACAATTCCTGGCTCAGTCATGCATTGATTCTATTTATTGTTTCATGCTTCCCACCTGGCCATTTCCCCAAAGAAACAAAACGTCAGGGGCAGTTCTTACTGGGTCAGCTTCCTTCTTCAGAGGAAGTACCAAAACCTTGTAATATTTTTAAAGAACATCCTACTGTTTCTGTTCATTTAACTAAGTTGAGCACTATGAAAAATAGCCAAGCAAAGCTAGTCTTTAAAGTGGGGAGCAGGGAAGAAGAGGTGATGTAAGGATAGTGGAGAAGGCATTATTGGTGAAGCTAACAGGTTTTGATTAGGAGGGATACAGGAGGATGAGGAGATGGCTTTGCGATCAAATTGTGATTTCAAGGCCATCAGACTTTTTTGTCTCATGCTGGGTTTGCAGAGCTGCTTTTGGCATGAATGGTACCAGTGTTCAAGCTGGGAATGTATCCGAACATCCATGACTCAGCAGCTTACCTCGGGATGGGAGAGAAATTCAATTCACTTTACATTTAAAGCAGAATCTGTCAAATTCACACTTTCCAAAGCACAGCCATCCCTTGAAATTCATACATCTCTGAATCTTGTGATGCAATTCTTCAACCAAATGAGGTTTACAAAAATCCATACCTCAGGGGAAAGTGTGCAGGCTCTGCTTATGTTCATATTATCTTTCTGATAATATGGAAGAAAATGTACAACTTGCAATTATTAAAGAGAAGCTACCACTGATTGTTAGAAATGACATTCATCTTTTATGTTTTCTTTTTCAATTATCTGTTACAGTTAAACATAACAGAATCAAAATAGTCTATACAAGATGAAGAGGTGTGCCCTCAATTCTGAGCATTTTATTACCAATAAAAACAAATTAAAATGTGGAGTTCAACCCCTTCCCCCATCCCATTTAGAAAAGAGTACTGCCTCTGGTAGGATGCATTCAGGAAAAACAGGATACGGTGTTCAAACTCTTTGGAATAGCATTAGTTGGATTTCTACCGTCTTTGAATCCAAAATGATCCCCAAGGGCCCCTTACATAGAATAAGAACAGCTCTTCTGGATCAGGCAAAAGGCCTATCAAGTCCAACACCTTGTTTCTCATAGGAGCAAACCAAATGCTATTCAGTTATTGGAAACTCACAAGCAGGACATCCTCCACAAATTCTTCTAATCTTTTAAAGCTGTACAAGTTCATGGCTACCACTGTTTCATAGCTGCATCTACCACTCCTCCATTTCATTGGGGGGGGGGACGGGACTTTTCTCTATCTACTTTCTCCACACCATGCATAATTTAATATCATGTCTCTCCTTACTTTTCCCTCCCCAAGCTTAAAAAAGCCTCAACAAACATACAGGTGAAACTCAGAAAATTAGAATATCATAGAAAACCTGATGGACTGACATCAAAATATTATAAAGTATTAAAGGACTAGTTGATTCAACCATTGAAAGATGTCTGCAATAAAAATTTGGAGGGAAGGAAAGCACCAGACTTGGAAAGAAGCCTTCATTACCTTGATTCCTAAATCAGATACAGATAAAACACAGGTGAAAAATTACCGACCAATTTCATTATTAAATGTGGATTACAAAATTTTTGCAAATATCCTGGCAAGTTTAAAGAAGGTATTGAATGAGGTAATACATAAAGATCGGGCAGGTTTCATGCCCGGTAGACATATGAAAGAAAATGTTAGGAATGTGGTGGATTAGAAATGTTAGAGGTGAAAAATAACTGTAAAGCTATTTTAATGTTCATAGATGCAGAGAAAGCCTTCAATAATGTTTCTTGGAGTTTTATGAAAAGAAATTTGCAGAATATGGAGGTCGGCCAAAATGTTATGAATGTTATAAATGCAATTTATTTGGAACAAAAGGCTAAAATTATTGTTAACAATGTGATCTCTGAAGAACTTAGAATTTAAAAAGGTGCAAGACAAGGGTGCCCCCTATCCCCCCTATTATTTATATCTGTCCTGGAGGTCTTGCTGAATTTGATAAGGAAAAATAATGAAGTAACAGGTATTACAGTAGGCAAAGTAAAAGCCTTTGCCGATGATTTAGTTTTGACATTACAAGAACCAGATACCAGTGCAGGTAAAGCACTGGATCTTATCCAAGAGTTTGGACATTTTGCCGGTTTTCAATTAAGCAAGAGTAAAACCAAATTATTAGGTAAAAATTTCACAAATGAAGAGATAATTAGATTGGAAGAAGTTACTGGTCTGGGGTTTGTGAAAAAAGTAAAATATCTGGGTGTGAATTTAACAGCAAAAACTTGAATTTGTATAAAGATACAGTAATTATGAAAAATTGTGGAAGGAAGTTAAAAGAGAGTTGTCTCTGATGGGCCGAATTTCTGTGGTTAAGATGAATGTATTGCCAAGAATGTTGTTTCTATTCCAGATGATCCCGGTGATAGATAATGTAAAATGTTTCAATGAATGGAGGAAAGCTTTATCAAAAATTATATGGCAGGGGAAGAAACCAAGAATTAAGTATAAATTGCTGACTGATATAAAGGAAAGAGGTGGATTCTCCCTGCCAGATTAAAAAAATTATTATGATGCTGTGACATTTTGTTGGCTTAAAGAATGGCTCATGTTGGAAAATACTTATCTATTGGATTTAGAAGGTTTTGATAATGTATTTGGATGGCATGCATACTTATGGTACGACACGATAAAGGCCCACAGAGGTTTTAAAAATCATAAAATTAGAAAATCTCTGTTCAATGTGTGGAATAAATATAAAGACTTATTAGAAACAAAAACACCCTGGTGGCTATTACCAATGGAGGCCAAGGCTCAGAAAAAGTTAAATATGGAATCAAAATGGTTAAAATATAGTGATCTATTTATTGAAGAAGGTAATAAATATAAGTTAAAATCATATGAACAACTTAAAGACTGTTTAAAGGATTGGTTACAGTACCATCAGATAAATGAAGTGTTTAAGGTAGATAGTAAAAATGCTGGTTTTACAATGGAGAAATCGAGATTGGAAACAGAATTGTTGAATACAAAGACAAAAAACCTATCAAAGATGTATAATTTACTGTTGGAATGGCATACTAAAGATGAACAAGTGAAATCGGTGATGATTGATTGGGCAAGAGATGTGGGACATAATATTATGCTTGATGACTGGGAAAGATTGTGGGGAAAGGGTATGAAATTTACTGTATGTAATGTATTGAAAGAAAATATGATGAAAATGATGTATAGGTGGTATTTAACACCTGTAAAATTTGCAAAAATGCATTACATGTCAGATAATAAATGCTGGAAATGTAAGGAGAAAGAAGGTACTTTCATCACATGTGGTGGACTTGTCCCAAGCTAAAGGACTTCTGGGAAAAGATTTATAATGAATTGAAAAAGGTGTTGAAATACACATTCCATAAAAAAAACAGAGGACTTTTTGCTTGGAATTGTCAGAGAAGAAATTAATGTTAAAGATAGAACATTCTTTTTATATGCCAAAACGGCATCTAGGTTATTGATAGCTAAATTATGGAAGACACAAGAGATACCTACGATCAACGGCTGGGAGATGAAGACGATGGAATACATGGAACTCGCTGAGATGACTGGGAGAATCCGCAACCAAGATGAGGAGAAGATGGGAGACGATTGGCAGAAATGTAAAATTTATTTGAAAAAATTGAATATTATATAAATTACCTTAGGGAAGTAGGTATAAGATTTCTTTTCTTTTTTCAAATAATATTTATTTATTTTATAAGAATGAAAAAATACAAATACAAAAAATGAAAAAGAAAAATGAAAAAGAAAAAACTAAAAAGAAAAAAGAATAACAATAACAACAATACAGTAGTACCTCGGGTTACGAACACGATCTGTTCCGGATCGCAGTTCGTAACCCGAAAAGGTTGCAAACCGAGCACCATTTCTGCGCATGCACAAAGCGTGCATGACAAAAACACTTCCGGGGTTGCGGAGTTCGTAACCCAAACTGTTCGCAACCCGAGGGGTTCGTAAACCGAGGTACGACTGTACTTCTTAACATTGTTATATGGACTTCCTCAATTCCCCCCTCGCTGGGTCCATTTTTAATCCCTCTTTTCCAAAAAATACCCATAAATTCAAACAATACTTCTATCCTAATAACATTTAAGCACTTACATCTAATTCTACCCCCCCCCCCCCTGGACTCAGAATCTCCCAGACAGTTCAGCAACTTCCATAGAGCAATCCAGTTTCGGTCCATCTTTACCAATCAGAAAATAATATCAATTTTTCCTTCTCACCCCACTCCCACTCTATCACAACTTAACAGCCACACTTCCTTCTCCCCCCCCCCGCTTCTCCCCTAAATCTCTCAATGCTGCACCATGCCAATTACAATTTTTCAAACCTTTAACCATTTTTATTCTCCTTAGATTCTGCCCCAAGTATGGATCCTGTTCTCCCTCTCTCACTGGGAGAGCAATGATCCATACTGGTTTTCAATACTGTTTTACATCAACTTGATCTTTTCCCAATTCTTTTTTAAAAACCTTTTGACCCAAGCATGGGTCTTGTTCCCCCCACACACACACACACCACTCACTGAGAGAACAATGTTCCATGCTGAATCTTGATGATTTTTTTTCAACAGCTTGTTCTTTCCCTTCCATTTCTTCTTTAAGATCATTTGCATTGTCCAACACAGCTAAATGTTCAACTTTCTTTTCTTTCTCTGGACTCTCTGATATTTCCATTCTTTTTTCAATTTCCACACACTTCTGGTTCATCCTTTCAATCTGTATTGTATTCTGTTGTACCTTACTTCTAATTTCCCATAACAATTTTAAGAGTTCCTCTTGGAAATCAGGAAGGTCAGATGTTATTTTTGTCTACTGGCATTTTGCACATCTCAAATTTCACTGGCACAGTCAGGGTTGCAAAACAGGAAATGGCGCAGTTTAAATCTCCAAACTCCAAAAACAAAGGTTATATCCAGACTGGTTGCAAATTAACATTCTTTATTCTTCTTCATACCTTAGTACTGTTATAGCCATTTGTGGAGAAAGCATTTAGCAGTATTATTGTTCACTGTCATATAATTTGTGTTCTCTTCACTACTGACAATTCACAGTCTCAAAAGAGTAAACAAATTCCTTTCCTTTGTGATGTCATAATGGTGGCTTGCTGATACTGACTCCAGCGTACAGGGGGACTTTTCCCCAGTCCAAAATAAATCTTTGCAGGGATTTTACTTAAATTCAGCCCTTCTGCCCTTTACCCTGCCTCAGGGGAAGAATTTAAGTCCAATCTTTGGAAATTTAAAACGCCCTAAAATTCTTTCCAGCTTCGGGAAAGATAACTGCTTCTTTCTTCTCTCAGTGCGGGAGATCGACTTCCCATATTTAAATCTCCACCCGTAGCCAAATACTTCAATTTTTAAGCCAATATAAATTACTCATGGTGTAGTCCTTGAATTTAAAGATTGCTTTGGAAGAATTGACCGCTAATTCCGCTCAGTCTTGCAGCTTCGCGCTGTCAGGGGAAGCGTCTTTGTCCGATGCACTGGGGCTCCAACTCCCTCGCTCTCAGGGGCTCAAAACAGAACCTTACGAGAGAGGGAGGAGCCCACTTTTTGCGCCCACTGGATGATCATGCCCCCCAAAAGCTCAATTTGGGGTTCTTGAGGGGGTCCGTTGTGCTGGAGTGGTTCCCCCGTCCCTGACGTGCCAAGGTCCGTTCTGCCGAACAGACCTTCGACTGATGGCAGCTCCGCGATCAACTGGAAGTTTTCAGTATGTATTAGAACAGGGGTCCCCAGACTACGGCCCGGGGCCCGGATGCGGCCCAATTAGCCTGCCAATCCGGCCCGCGACGACCCACGCCGCACGCCGCACGCTCTTACGGTGCGCAGCGCGGCAGCGCTCTTCCGGGTTGGGGAAAAAGCGCCGAAAATCCTTTCTGCGCATGCGTATGGGCCTCTCCCGACCCGGAAGAAGTCATTTCTGGTGCACTTCCGGGTCGGGGGAGGCCCACGCGCATGCGCACAACGGATTTTCGGTGCTTTTTCCACCCGGGAAGCGCGCTGCCGCGCCAGTAAGCGCCCATGCGCATGCGCACGGGCGCGCACTCCCCCGCCCGCCAGCCCGCACAGGCGTGCGCTCCCCCGCCCGCCGGCCCGCCGCGCGATCGGCACGGTGGGAACCGGCCCAAATGCCGGTAAGTCTGGGGACCCCTGTATTAGAATAAGTATTTTAAGATAGAGAGTAAATTTAAGATTAGGATAGAGATCAGCATTTATGAGTAGAACTAAAGAGGTGAAAGGAAAGGAAGCTCAAAGGTGGGACCGAGGGAACTCCCTTCACGATGGAAAATTAAAAGATTAGTAAGAGTGAATTTTTTTGTATTTTTTGTTTCTAATTGTTTGTGTATATTTGTTTTTTGATTTTATTGTATTTTTGTATTTGTTGTGTATATCTTTTTGGAAAATGGAATAAAAAGTATTATGGAAAAAAGAAACCAATTGTAAATATTGGTTCATAACTAAAAAAATAAAAAAAGAATATCGTCGAAAAGTGCATTTATTTCAGTAATGCAACTTATTATTTTTAATTTTTCTTTTAATTTTTACAAATGCTTTCTTTTGGAAATTCCACAGTAATAAAACAAATAGTTACAATAATACAAAAATAAACATCGCTATTACATTTCATTGATTACATTCCATTTATAATTGACCCACCTAACAACAAATAATTACAGTTACAACAAATAAAGGCTTGACATAGCTTGCTTTGCATGTCATGTACCGGTATGTATCTCATATATTGGTCTCACCTTTTAAGTTGCATTACTGAAATAAAATGCACTTTTCGATATTCTAATTTTCCGAGTTTCACCTGTACAGTAGTAGCTTTTTCTTGTGGGGGAGTGGCTCCAGCTCACTAATTATTTGGGTGGTTCTTTTTTGCATCTTTTCCAGCACTGCAATATCCTTTTTTGAGGCGAGGCAGCCAAGTATTCCACAGTGTGGTCAAATCCCAGATATGTATGAAGGTATTATGCTATTAGCAGCTTTATCTGAGATTCCTTTTCTATCTATCCTCTACAAGGAACACGCTGTTTTCACAAGAGCTGCATATTTGGTCAAAATTTCCATAAATCTTCCTTATTTTGAGTGTTTTGTTTAGTTGCCACAACAAAAACCTAAAAAAAAAAGAAAATCCCCATAAATCTATAGCAGTCTCAATATCTCATTCCTGTTTAGTCACTGCCAGCTCAGACCCTGTGTGTGTGTGTTTGTATTCAGTGTGTCCCCAGTATGCATCACCTTAGTGAGATAAAATGAAATTTGGGGCTTCTTCCATCTACCGTACTCAGGCACATAGGCACTGCTTTGTGATCAGTTTTCTCCTTTCCCCCCAAACCAGTCAATTCTCTTTAGGTTCTTGTGGCCATCCTTACCCCATTCATCCCATTTCACTCTGGCAACTGAGTTATCTGTCTCTGTTTGCATGCGCCTTAACTCCCACCCAGGCCTGTACCCCTAAGTACAGTATACATCCTGTTATACATAACTATTATACATACATGACTGCTTATTAAATGCATGCATTTACAATATACATTCAATCATTTCATGCTGTTTACAGGCTCAGAAGAACTCCCATTGAGGTAGAGGTTAGCCTGAGCTTCTGTTCTGTGCCAAAATAAATATTTAACATGGGTGTGTGCCACTGCCCCAGCATTGCTGCTGCTGTCAGTTAAGCTTCTCTGCACTTAATAACACATTCTATAACAGAACACTCTTTAGTTTGCTTAAGCAAAAAATAGCAGGTGGTGTTGAAAATAGATCTCCTTTCACACCACATTGCTGGACCTTATAATTGTCCAGAATGTTTATCCATTTAATTTGAAACTTGCTACAGTATCGTAACAACATCAACAGGTTGTGGAAGTACCCTTATGAAGAAGCTGCAGTAAAGAGTGAAAAATCAGATTAGAAATTCAGCTTTATATAGTCTCGAATGCTGCTCACATTCTTTAGACATCTCCAAATCCAAACATCAATAAACCTATACATTCAAACTTGTGAATTTTGTAAGTTTAGATTTGTACGTAAAACACAAGACTTGCTATATTTTTGAGTCATAAATGACTCCAGAAGGATATACAATATGTAAAGCTTTCCCCCGAACTGCTATCACTTCATATATTCTGCAATAAACTATGTCAATTGTTTTTTAGCGTTTCAACACATTTCAACTTTTCAAAAAAAAAAGGGTTTCAAGAGTACAAAATGGAGTAGCTTTACCTGCAGTATAGGAATCTGTAGTCCAAATATCACAGAATACGACTTTATGGTAAAAGGCACATTTCCTGTAAATGTACAGAGTATTTTATTTCTAACCATTGGGACAAACCATTTATTTGCTGGACAGGTGCTGCTTATGGTTTTGTGTTCTTCGGATACAAATACCCAGAAAACAATTTCATGGAGCACTGGGGGCACGAGCACTTAAATGAGCTTAAGCCTTTCCAATCCCTCTTATTTTATATGAATAATTTACTGAGGGGAGAAGAGGGAGACATGATTACTTCCAAAGACCAGAATTAAAAAGGCAGCCTCGCAGCTCACCACCCTCCTGTCAACCCTCATTCTCAAGGCAGCTTCTTACATCTCATTTTCTCATAAACACCAGGTTTGCAAGTCACAGGGGAAATGCAAGCCCTAATGAAGAGATGTGGACAGCACCAGAGCAACCTGGAAAACAGACAGGACTTGGAAGCCAAAAAATCCAGGCCAGGAAAGAAAAGTAAGCCAGGCGATCCTTGCAGAATCAGCCGTCTGACTAATATCATGGAAGTTTGCCAAAGGCCGCAGGGGAGACGGGAGGCCCTACCACTGCCTCCAGTGAGCAAGCAGCAAAGACTCCTGGTGTTCCACAAAGGAGGGTTGCCAGATGGGTTAGTGTTTTCATGCTGCTGACATAAGAGCTAAAGCTTCTAAACTGATCCCCAAACTTTTGAAAATCAAGAAAAGAATGGCATTCTGGCATCCATCTGTCTCAGGAGGCAATAGAAGAGTGTGCCTTCAGGGATAAAGCCAAACCACTGGAGAGTTACAATGCCTGCTGTGGCCACAGTGACCGCTATGGGAGAGACCTGTTTTGTGGCAGCTGGGGCAGATGAAGGCCTCTTCTTGTTCTGATGCACATGTGCCATGGCATTTCTTCTTTCTGCGCTCCTCCCAGCTGTCGTCCCTCCCCTGGTCATGGTCTTGCTATGTATGTTAGACACAGGTGAACAGACAGTGCCGAGCATGGTAAACAAGTATGGTTAACACAAAAGTTGAGGCAGAGTAAGACCCCACTCCAAAAGGGACGTGGGTGGCGCTGTGGGGCTTGCTGATCAGAAGGTCGGCGGTTCAAATCCCCGTGGCGGGGTGAGCTCCCGTTGTTCGGTCCCTGCCCCTGCCAACCTAGTAGTTCGAAAGCACGTCAAAGGGCAAGTAGGTAAATTGGTACTGCTCCGGCGGTAAGGTAAACAGCGTTTTTGTGCGCTGTTCTGGTTCGCCGCAACCCCAGAGTCGTCCGCAACTGGACCTAATGGTCAGGGGTCCCTTTACCTTTAAGACCCCACTCCGGTGTCCTGTTCCATGGGAGCTTGAAGCTCACTGGACAAATGATCAGGGTAGACAAGAGCAGCCCCTTCATGGATCAATGCCTTGTCGTGGCGAAGGGGCTTGAATAACTCAGAGAAGCTATGAGCTATGCCATGCAGGGCCACCCAAGATGGACAGGTCATAGTGGAGAGTTTTGACTAAACGTGATCCACCTGGAGAAGGAACTGGCAAGCCACTCCAGTATCCCTGCCAAGAAAACTCCATGGACAAAGACAACAGGCATATAAAAGTTATGACGCTGGAAGATGAGCCCCTCAGGTCGGAAGGCGTCCAACATGCTACTGAGGAAGAGCGGAGGACAAGTACAAGTAGATTCAGAGCTGATGAAGCGGCTGGGCCAAAGCCGAAAGGACGCTCAGTTGCGGATATGCCTGGAAGCGAAAGGAAAGTCCGATGCTGTAAAGAAAAATATTGCATAGGAACCTGGAATGTAAGAACCATGAGTGGAGGTAAGCTGGATGTGGTCAAAAATGAGATGACAAGAATAAATATCGACATCCTGGGCATCAGTGAACTAAAATGGAAGGGAATGGGCGAATTCCGTTCGGGTGACTATCATATCTACTACTGTGGGCAAAAATCCTGTAGTAGAAATGGAGTGGCCCTCATAGTCAACAAAAGAGTGGCAAAAGCTGTAATGGGATGCAATCTCAAAAATGACAGAATGATCTCGATACGAATCCAAGGCAGACCTTTTAACATCACAGTAATCCAAGTTTATGCACCAACTACTGGAGCTGAAGAAAGTGAAATTGACCAATTCTATGAAGACCTACAACACCTTCTAGAAATGACACCAAAGAAGGATGTTCTTCTCATTACAGGGGATTGGAATGCTAAAGTAGGGAATCAAGAGATAAAAGGAACAACTGGCAAGTTTGGCCTTGGAGTTCAAAATGAAGCAGGGCAAAGGCTAATAGAGTTCTGTCAAGAGAACAAGCTGGTCATCACAAACACTCTCTTCCAACAACACAAGAGACGACTCTACACATGGATATCACCAAATGGGCAGCATCGAAATCAGATTGATTATATTCTCTGCAGCCAAAGATGGAGAAGCTCTATACAATCAGCAAAAACAAGACCTGGAGCTGACTGTAACTCAGATCATCAGCTTCTTATAGCAAAATTCCAGCTTAAACTGAAGAAAGTAGGAAAAACCACTGGGCCAGTAAGATACAATCTGAATCAAATCCCTTATGAATACACAGTGGAAGTGAGGAACAGGTTTAAGGATTTAGATTTGGTGGACAGAGTGCCTGAAGAACTATGGATGGAGGCTCGTAACATTATACAGGAGGCAGCAACGAAAACCATCCCAAGGAAAAGGAAATGCAAGAAAGCAAAATGGCTGTCCAACGAGGCCTTACAAATAGCGGAGGAGAGGAGGCAAGCAAAATGCAAGGGAGATAGGGAAAGATACAGGAAACTGAATGCAGATTTCCAAAAAACAGCAAGGAGAGACAAGAGGGTCTTCTTAAATGAGCAATGCAAAGAAATAGAGGAAAACAATAGAATGGGGAAAACCAGAGATCTGTTCAAGAAAATTGGAGATATGAAAGGAACATTTCGTACAAAGATTACCATAATCAAGGACAAAACTGGTAAGGACCTAACAGAAGCAGAAGACATCAAGAAGAGGTGGCAAGAATACACAGAGGAATTATACCAGAAAGACATGGAGGTTTCGTACACCCCAGGTAGTGTGGTTGCTGACCTTGAGCCAGACATCTTGGAGCGTGAAGTCAAATGGGCCTTAGAAAGCACTGCTAATAACAAGGCCAGTGGAAGTGATGATATTCCAGCTGAACTATTTAAAATTTTAAAAGATGATGCTGTTAAGGTGCTACACCCAATATGCCAGCAAGTTTGGAAAACTCAGCAATGGCCAGAGGATTGGAGAAGATCAGTCTACATCCCAATTCCAAAGAAGGGCAGTGCCAAAGAATGCTCCAACTACCGCACTATTGCGCTCATTTCACACGCTAGCAAGGTTATGCTTAAAATTCTACAAGGCAGGCTTAGGCAGTATGTGGACCGAGAACTCCCAGAAGTGCAAGCTGGATTTCGAAAGGGCAGAGGAACCAGAGACCAAATAGCAAACATGCGCTGGATTATGGAGAAAGCTAGAGAGTTCCAGAAAAACATCTACTTCTGCTTCATTGACTATGCAAAAGCCTTTGACTGTGTCGACCACAGCAAACTATGGCAAGTTCTTAAAGAAATGGGAGTGCCTGATCACCTCATCTGTCTCCTGAGAAATCTCTATGTGGGACAAGAAGCTACAGTTAGAACTGGATATGGAACAACTGATTGGTTCAAAATTGGGAAAGGAGTACGACAAGGTTGTATATTGTCTCCCTGCTTATTTAACTTATATGCAGAATTCATCATGCGAAAGGCTGGACTAGATGAATCCCAAGCCGGAATTAAGATTGCCGGAAGAAATATCAACAACCTCAGATATGCAGATGACACAACCTTGATGGCAGAAAGCGAGGAGGAATTAAAGAACCTTTTAATGAGGGTGAAAGAGGAGAGCGCAAAATATGGTCTGAAGCTCAACATCAAAAAAACCAAGATCATGGCCACTGGTCCCATCACCTCCTGGCAAATAGAAGGGGAAGAAATGGAGGCAGTGAGAGATTTTACTTTCTTGGGCTCCTTGATTACTGCAGATGGTGACAGCAGTCACGAAATTAAAAGACGCCTGCTTCTTGGGAGAAAAGCAATGACAAACCTAGACAGCATCTTAAAAAGCAGAGACATCACCTTGCCGACAAAGGTCCGTATAGTTAAAGCTATGGTTTTCCCAGTAGTGATGTATGGAAGTGAGAGCTGGACCATAAAGAAGGCTGATCGCCGAAGAATTGATGCTTTTGAATTATGGTGCTGGAGGAGACTCTTGAGAGTCCCATGGACTGCAAGAAGATCAAACCTATCCATTCTTAAGGAAATCAGCCCTGAGTGCTCCCTGGAAGGACAGATCGTGAAGCTGAGGCTCCAATACTTTGGCCACCTCATGAGAAGAGAAGAATCCTTGGAAAAGACCCTGATGTTGGGAAAGATGGAGGGCACTAGGAGAAGGGGACGTCAGAGGACAAGATGGTTGGACAGTGTTCTCGAAGCTACGAACATGAGTTTGACCAAACTGCGGGAGGCAGTGCAAGACAGGAGTGCCTGGCGTGCTATGGTCCATGGGGTCACGAAGAGTCGGACACGACTAAACGACTAAACAACAACAACAACAACAAGACAAGAGCAGGACCTTGGACAGCTCCAAGGGGTCCTGCTAAGGCAGCTCTAGGCAATGTTGCCTCATTTGTTTATTTTTTAAAAAAACAAACACATTTGTTTATTTTCACCACATGGGTCTCAAATCAGTTCACAACAATATACAATATGCAGAATTTAAAACAAACCTGCAAAATTTAAAAAGTCTCTCTCTTTTTTAAAGTAAAACATCTGAGGAGGACTCAAGAGGGCAAAGGACTCCTGAAATGTAAGTTTTGACCAGACATCTGAAACTCAGTAGGGCCGGTGCCTGTCTTGTAGGAGGGAATTCCATAGGCCCACAACACTGAATGTGTGACTTTACTTGGGTATGAGTCATGCTTCTGGCCCATAGGCAACCACTAATGGTGCTCAGGGATCGACCTGGGGTGTACAGAGTAAGACAGTCCTTAAATGACCCTAGGCCTAAGTTGTGCAGGGCTTTGCACACTAGTACCTTGAAACTGGCCCACTTGCAGACAGGAAGTCAGTTCAGTTATTTTAACATCAGCCTTATGCAGGCTGTCCAGACCTGAAGTGTGGTGGGCTCCCTGGAGAAGCTTGTCTGTGTGTCTGAGTCAGAGGAAGGTAATAGGCTTGGTCTCAGCTAGAAGGGGCCCAAATAAGGTACCCCCAAGGAAATAGCCTGAACCTCATCTTATTCCTCTGCTCTACACATTGCAAGGAGCCAGGGTCATTGGTCATCTATCTCTTGTCCCATTCTGAAAGCGATGTTTAAGTGAATTCTTTCCCCTTCACTGTGAGAGCTTAAGAACATAAGCAGAGCCCTGCTGGATCAGGCCAGTGGTCCATCTAGTCCAGCATCCTGGCTAAGCAGATGCCCATGGCAGGCCCACAACCAGGACCTAAGTACCACACCACTCTCCGCTCCTGTGGTTTCTGGTATTAAGATTAAAATGTATTTATCTGCATCGGCCTTTGCAAGCTAGCATGAGGGAACTGCTGTTTCGTTGCTGCTTCGAACTAAGCATTTTGTTTATATCTTTGTGAGATTTTACTGTAGATCATTTCGGGTGATAGTAAGTTGCCTCGAGGGTCTGTCTTGGCAGACAGGCAGAGTAGAAAGGCTTTAAAAAATAAGTACTAAAACAGGGATAGGACAATGTTTCAAGGGCAACCATGACAAGAGAGGTTTCTTTATTTAAAAGTGAAGTAGTTTGCTCCACAGGGTCCAAAGACACAGAAGTATAAGCCATTTGGGGAATTTGTAAAACCAACATGGTGTAGTGCTTCGTGTGTCGGACTAGGACCTGGCAGACGTTAACAGTTGTCCACAGGTTTACCACACCTATCAGCCAATCACCCATTCCCACCACCCTTCTGAGTAATACCCCTCCCCACCCTCTCACTATATATAAGGGCCTGGTGACTTCTGTTTCAGTGTATCTGAAGAAGTGTGCATGCACATGAAAGCTCACACCAAGAACAAACTTAGTTGGTCTCTAAGGTGCTACTGGACAATTGTTTTATTTATATATCTATTTCTACTGTGTCAGGCCAACATGGCTACCTACCTAAATCTAGGACCTGGGAAATCAGAGTTCAAATCTCCACACAGACATAAAGCTCACTGTGTTACCTTGAGCCAGTCACTGCCTCTCAGCCTAACCCTACCTTACAGGATTGCTGTGGGGATTAAATGAGAAGGGGGAGAACCACGTTGACCAATTTGAGTTCCTTGGATAAAGTGGGATATAAACAAACAAACAAATAATATGAGATTCACAGTCAATCTATATAAAATGCCCAGTTCTTATAACTGTCACAACCAAATAAGGCCCAGGGAGAGGCTATGCAAATAGGAGTAGCCTCAGTGTGAGCATGTGTTCTACTTTACAGAGGCTGTCCAGTTAAAGATGAAGAACCAAAAAGGGGGAGAACCAGGGAGGAGGAGGATTGAAGTTGCCCATCAGCCATGAGCACCTGGACAGCAGGTAAGAAGGCACACAGGTCACTTGCTGTTCGTCTTCTCCAGTATGGTAAGTAGTAGTCTCTTCTGGATAATTAAATATAGTGATTATTTCTAAATGTGCATCTGTAACATAAAATAGGACATGTCATGTTTGGCAATGCACAAGTGGCCACTCTCCATCAAGGGAAGGGGGCAGATGAAGCCCAGTAGTGCCACTAAATGCACCACTTTGCTTTCTCCCATACAAGAGAATGGATGTCACACACATAGGGAAACTGAAAGGCTGTACTTGGAGACACTGGTAAGGTGCATGCAAAATTTACCTCCACCACCAACTCTAGCTGGCCCAGTACTCACTGTCAGCTACTCAACTGAGGAGTTCCCCCCATACCTTCTCCCAGACATTCTGCAGTGAGCTAGCACCCAAATTCCAGCAGCTCTTTGATGCCATCTAGTGCCAGAACAAGAGAAGTGTCATCAGCCTTGCATGATCAGGAGAGCATTGACTATGAGGTTAAGTATCTTTTTTAACAAAATAAAAAAAAATCCTTCAGTAGCACCTTAAAGACCAACTAAGTTTTTATTTTGGTATGAGCTTTTGTGTGCATGCACACTTCGTCAGATACCTACCTAACTATCTTTTTAACATGAGTTTTCAAATCACTTCTCGGAACTTATGTTAGGCCTCTGTTAATACCTTAGGGAAGTGTGTCTGTTGTGTGAATATGCTCAGTACCGGAGAAACCATCAAATATCCCCACCAAATGTACAAAATTCTCTACATGAAGAACTTGCTCATGTGTGTGTATATATATCTCAACATCCTGGCTTGAATGCAGATGAATGTATCAGAATGAATCACCCTGTGTGGTGATGTGTGTTTTATTATAATCACATACAAATGCACATGTGGCACTTCCAGGGGCATGTTTGACTAACAACCTCTGGTTAATATCCTGCAGCCAAATCCTGCAACGCCCACATGAAGACACACCCACATAGCCTGATGCTCCCAACAGGAGTCCCACCCCCCACCTCTTATTATTTCCATATTTCCCTGGTGCATTGCAACACAAAAGAGAACAAAAACTGAGACAGAGAGAGACTGGTCTCCAGCAAAGAGACGGTAACAGCTTTTAATCAGACAAGAGTCAGTACACCCGTTAAGACAAATACTGTTCGCCTCTTTCTGGAAGTTCCTTCACATACCAGCAGGGAAGAACAGGTTTCCGCAGGAAATTAAAGCAGTGTGCAAGCCAGTGCTTCACTTTTGTTGGTTTATTATTATAATTTTCCCCCTCCTGTGACTATTTACATTACAGTACCTCTTTGTGATCAACCGGGAGGGCTGGGAGAGGAGTGTGTGTGTGTTATCGTGGGCGTAGATGCCCAAGTCAAGAAAGGCAGATCTGCTTATTTATAGATTTGTACATTATACATATATATATGTGTGCGTGCGTGAGTGTGTGTGTGTGTGTGTGTATGTATACACAGATACGTTGCTCTCTTTTTTTTAAGTATTAAAAAATTGATCAGCCATCAATCTATAAAAATACCTAACTCTACAAGGTAGAAAAAGAAAAAGAAAAGCCTTCCTTTTCCAAGTATACACTGATTTACACCCAAGAGTCCATTGGAAATGTACAATACGTGGATTCTTTCTCCAGATTTCAGGGGTGGTTGAGTGGGCACAACAAGGGGATAAATGTGAAGGTGGGTGTTTGAGCTCAAAGAATCACTGTCCAGGTGGAAAAGCAAACACTTCCACATTTTTTGTCCCTGTGTTCCTCACCCCCACACTTGATCTAGCTAGAAATTATAGAGCATGAACCCACTGATTATAATAATACAAAAAAATAGTTCCACATAATCTGGCCATGGTGCTGCAATTCATCCTGGGAACCTGGTAAATGCAATTGAGCTCAATAGGAGCAAAACCCAGTGACCTTGGATTGGGACGCTCACTTTGGTGCATTTTTTAATTAAAAAAAAAACAGAATAGGATTGTTGCTTTCCCTGTACATCAGGGGTTGAGAACTCAAGCACTTTATGTTTTCCAGGAGGAAGGAGATATGTCAACTGTCACTGCCCACTTCTGCTCTCCATGAGAGCCAGATGCTTAGATGGCTCAGGCAAGTATGTGGGGTACCGCTACATACCTTGTGCCTAAATGTGTGTGCTTTAAGAGAGGGCGGAGAGATCTAAGAGGGAGAGGGAGAGGGAGAGGGAGAGGGAGAGGGAGAGGGAGAGAGAGACACCCAGAAAAAACTCAGAACTCTCAGCTCCATCCCAGAACCAAACCTTCGCTGGGTGTCCTAGGCAATGGCCAATCAGTGCCCCTTCTTAGGAGGTCCTGAATGTTTTCTATGTGCAAAGCAGCAGGATCCATCAACAATAGATTTACACTCCACCTTCCCTGTTCCCTAGTTGTGCCATTAAAAAGAGAAACCCCCAAGCAAAACATGATTTAAAACCAACCCACAGGGCCAGATTTTAAAATATATATATATATAGAACAACTTAACCTTCTAGTTCTGTGGAGACAGCATACCTTTTAGGTATGGGAAAAACCAACCTTTTCCTATAAAATTTGGGATGGGGAGGTAGGGAACATATGCTTTTTCTTCCAATTGGGCTTAGAGAGGAGGAGAAGAGAAGAAGGAAGGGAGGATTAAGTTGCAACACATCCATCTCTCTCATCCTGTCCCAAAAGTTATGCAAAATGAAGCAAACAAATCCTGCCAGCTTTAACCATTTTAGAATTGACTCTTGGTATGGATATGATGGCATAAGTTTCATTCTTGGTTAATGGAATATTCTGTGCAGCAAAGACATGGCTATGTCAGCAGCTGAACAGCTTGCTTCTCTGTCTGAAGTACCTGAAATCTCCTCTCCCCCTGCCCGCAAAAAAAGTTTCCATTCCTGTCTTAAAGTAACCAAACTGCTGTGAAAATAAAGGTGTGCAGTGAAAGTGAATGGATGTGGCTGCTGCTGCACCTGAGGGGAAGAACAGCTCTGCCTCCACTACTGAAGTATCATCAGCTGAGCATCCCCACCCCTGGTGCCTCCAGCAGACCAACCACATCACCTGGTGGGCAGCTGGCCTGCAGAATAGCCATCAGCTGTGACTAGGTCTTCAAGCAGAGGGTGTCAAGTAGGCAATTATTTTTAAAAACTATAATGCCAGAAAGCCCCTCTCCTGTTTTTCCACCTGCCAGAACCTGTTCACCTCCCTGCAACCTCTGATGGGAAACAAGCCAGCCATGTTTTTTTAAGGCAGCTTGCCAAAGGAAAGGGGTTGAAAGGATCACACAAACTACACGCAAACCCCCTCCCTCAAATATTTTGCTGGGTGCAACAGGGGGATGCTTCAGCAAACTAGAGAGACTAAAACTTTCAGACCAGGTAAGGGCCCTTTTCTCCCCTTCCACTGGTTCAGTGATAAAAGTCATCCACGTGTCTTGTGGCCTTGACCCCTCTTGGAGGGCGCCCACAGCTTCAAGAAGGGAGATGCTGCAGAGTGCAACTGATGTGTCTCCCAGTGAGTTTTCAGGAAGGATGGGGTGGGCAAGGCAAGGCAAGGGAGGGAGGGAGGGAGGGCAGTGGAGAACTTCTCCTCTTCTTCATCTCCCCTGTGATGGCTGCTGCGGGGCAAGAGAGATTTGGACCTTTTTTCTCTCCCCTTTGCGTGTGCAAGGCAGGGTTTTAAGCTTACAGGAAGAGGGTTTCAAGTTGCAGCCCAGCACGGCAGGCTACTGGTGTGCGTTCCCATTCCCCCACCCCCTTTTCTCGCTGTGTTCAGCGCCTTTCCCCCCCTCCAGCTTTCCTTTTGCCCACCCCCATCCAACCCTCGCGAATCACAAGGGCTCAAAAACCCACTGGAGTCAGCGCGGCCAGGCTCAATAGCCACCTCTCTCTCCCACAAGTCCACCAGGTTCCACCACCTAACCAATTTCATGACGTGAGGCTTCCCGCGCCTTCTTTGCAGAAGAGCCAAGACTTGCCAGCATCTCCTCAAGAGCAGCAAATGCACTGCACCCAAGTGTCACTCAGGACCGCAGTTCTCAGCTTCCTACTTGACCTCCAGGATGGATGGGTTGGTTTCCATGATGGCCACAATGATCCGGTCAATGTAGTCCTGGAGCCGGAAATTGATCTCTTCTTGCTTCTGAATCGCCTCCATTAGCTGCAGGGGGGAAGAAGAAAAGGGAAACTTGTTACATGAAGGCTGTTATTCTGAGTTGGCCAACTCTGGGCTGGAACAGCTTGTCCAAAGGCAAAGTACAGTGATGAACTGCTGCACAGAGGGCCATAGCGCAGTGGTAGGGCATCTGCTTTGCATGCAGAAGGTCCCAATCCCCAGCATCTCCAGACAGGGCTGGGAGAGAATCCCACTTGAAACCCTGGAGAGCTGCTGCCAGTCAACGTAGACACTACTTGGCTAGATGGACCGAGTATAAAGGAGCTTCCTATGTTTCTGTGCAGAAAAAAGCTCCCAAATACAAGAGCAGCAAACCATTACCAATAGTCCTTCCTAATGGAATCTCAGTGGAATCAATCCAGAGCTTGTTCTTGCACCTTCGATGGAACATACCAAGCACAAAGTAGCAGCTGCTCGTTCCATCTCCCTTCATGCTTCTCACTGTTTCCTTCAGTGGATTTTAAAGCTGGGTGACATCTTCAGTTGTGTGTTGTCTTAAACTGACATCCCTTACAACTAAATATACAGAGTGAGGCCCACCTGCACCCCAATTTTACATGGTTATTAGGGAAAGATTTTGAAATGAATTCCAGGGTAACTGCTTTATGTACCACTCTAATATTGCCTCTTCCAGAGAGAACTTACATGACTATTTACTGAACTGTTTTTTACTGATCAGCTTTCACTCACAAAATACAGCTTTTATATTTTCTGATTTAAGACCCCTCGGGGCACCTTACAACTCTTAAAATGCATCAATAAAACCATATTCAGAGTGAGAAATAATAATAAAAGCACAAAAATGGCACAATCCCCACCCCCATATACCTATTTTGTCATTACAGTGGGTTGTAAGTGACAAGGAGAGTACTGCAGAAGGGTGGTCCACAAATTAAAATTTAAAGATTCTGGTCTAACTTCCATTTTCTCACTGGAATAAATACTTTTCAACTTCCTAAAGGCCAGAAACTTTTGTTTGTTTTTGAGGGGGGAAGAAATACAGTTTCTGTCTCATCAGGATTCATACCTGCCAAGTTCCATGTAGGCACAGCACTTCAGTGCAGCATCAACAGCGAAAACTCAGCATTATGAAGAACACTGTTGCATTTGATTATTTGTTCCGAAAAGATTTAAGTCCTTAGTCTTCCTTAAAAAACCCAAAGTTTTGAAAGGTTTGAGTTCTGACTGCAAAATTTTACCACCATACTTTTGATTTCCATTTCATATGAATTTAATTTCACCTTTACAGTACTGCTGACAGGAAAGTGGTACCCAGAGTCTCCCGCAGACCCTCCTACAGTACCTCATCTCTGGAGACGGAGCTGATTTCTGCAGCCAGAGATTCAGAGAAGGAAGCAGAGAAGAGGTTCTTGGCGCCTTGAATACTGAGGTTTATGATCTGCCCATTCAGCTCATCATTCTGTTCCTTCAAGTTTCGGTTATCCTGTTGGCAAAAAGAAACCCAAAATGTTGCAACTGTTATCACTACCAGCTCCTTCCACTATGAACAAATGTGTGAAGCTGTCTTACTGCAGATGCCCACCACCCAGTTCAGAATTCTGACTGGCGGTCTTTGTGATACACTTTCATGTAGCCTTTGCAAACCTCACATCCATTCATGCCACAAACTGACAGCACACATAAATATCATTCAAAACTAAAACATATGTGCCATGAGTTCTATCTAATGCTCCCCGTGCATTGATTTGCCTGTGCGATGGGGCTCTTTCTCTCCTCCCCTCGTGCGTCCCCCAACCCCCCAGAGCAGATTTTGATGACACATGGGGTGCTGTAGAAGAGAGGACAGGAAGAGAAAACTGCACTGAGCGCATGCAAGTCTGCTGCACGAGTGCATTGGATATGACTTCATAAACCTCAGCTGAATTAAAAATGATTATAAAATTAATTCAGATGCATGGTCATAATTTCCTGGCAGCTGTCACAATGCCCACCATATAAGTAATATAAAATTGGTTCTCCAATAACAACTGTGCCCACAACATCCTGACATGCTTCATCCAGGTAATATAAAATAAAGCTTGACAAAAAATATTCCCCCGAGTCTGCAGAATAAATAGCAAGCTATATCTTTAATGTAGTAAATGCATTTTTGATCCTGCAGTGGGATGCCTTATAAAGAAGCTGACCATCTAGATATGCTCTGCAAATATGTGGATGGCATTACTTGGCACCTACAATCTGTAAAAGATCTGTAAATGGCAGAAGATCTAAGTTTAAGTATAATGTGCCCTGGAATGATTATTTTAGCATACCACTAGGAGAAGTGTATATGATTAATGAGTGCACAATCGTTCTGCTTAGCCAACATACCAAATCCTAAGGGCACAATAATGGTTTAAGAACCAAAGATACAACAGTTTAGTTATAAACTTGCCCATTTAGTTTGACTTCTCTCCGCCCAACACCTGACCTTTAGTTGTTCCAGCCAGCACATTTTTTAAAGCATCCTCTTGCATTTAGTTTGAACCAGTCTCTCAAATGCAGGGCCAGTAGAGCTACACTGAGACCCACAATGCTCTCTCCTCCCAGTGCCCAATCCAGCTATGGCCAAAAGCAGGCCATGGCTTTGCTACCAGTTGGAAGACCCCACCACCACCACCACTGGGCCAGTGAACACACAATCACAAGGAAGTTTGTAAGGGAAGCTCAAGTACCTGCTTGAGCCGCCTGATCTCTTGCTCCAGTTCTGTCTCCCGCGTCCGGCTGTTGTATTCCTGGAGGCCTATGCTGCTGCTCCTGCCCCTTCGCTGTTCTGCTTCCAGCTTGAAGAGCTGCAGGTGCTCCAGCTGTTTCCTGAGGTCCTCGATCAACTGCAAGGCAAGGGAGGCCTCCAAGCTTTACTTGGAGGACTATCGCCCAAGAGCACTAGCCCATACAGAGCGACTCTTTAGTGCAAGGGGGTAAATGGTCTGGTGCACTAGGTGTGCAAGGCAAAAGGCACAAATGCCTCGGTACTGATAACAATGTACTGTATACAAATTTAATAAATACAAATAATCTAGTCAGAAGAAGAGTGAGATATCTGGGGGTGGGGATGAGGCTGGATGGAAGGGAGTGCCCCATGGTGCAGTCCCCCTCTGGAAGCCAGCAGACTCTGCTCACCTCCTGGGTAGATTCCTTGTCCTTTTGGAACTGGTGCCTCTCGTGGGTCAGCTTGTCTCCCAACTTCTTCTTGTTCTCCTGCTCCTCATTGAGCTGCATTGTGAGGTCTTCTATCTCGTCTAGCAACTTCTGCTTCTCCTGAAAGAAAGCCAGGGAAATGAAACTGTGACCCTCCCAACACTCTCGCCTCTTCCAAGCACATCTGAAGTCTAGCAAGACCCAATGCCTTCATTCACTTGGAAAAGGGACACTGCAGGACTGATTGCTACCAAGCTCAGTTAATATCCCTGTATCCCAAAATACACAACATTGGTATCCAATTCAGGGCTGTTTGAGCTGACACACTGTCCACAAGCAGTTCATGATGCTGAGAGCAGACTTGAGGAGGAGCCCACAGCCAGCCATGTCAGAATTTGTGTTGGCAACTAAAAACATTGGCCTGCCACTAGAGGGCAGGATGGCAACAAGCAAGGAACATAAGAAACCTGCTTTAAGCGAGGCAAAGGGGTTAGAAATGCACAAGGTAACACATGTGATGGGTTGGGTTTTATTATTATGGATGCTGCTTGAAACTCTCCTCATAGGGTCAGCAAAAGTGGGAGACCCCTTGGCCAAACATGGATGTAATAGAGGGCCTTAGGCATCTCTTCCTCTCAGCTTTGTCACCCCACCCACATCTGTAATATGAAGGTAACACTGGACTGCTTTACGAGATTGTTGTATGCTCTTGGTCTTCATAACCCTCATTAAAGATTTATAGAAACTGATGTCTTATTAAGTACCGTGTTTCTCATATTATAAGACACGTCTTATATTTATTTTTTCCTTAAAAAAACACACTATGGCTTATTTTCAAGGGATGTCTTATTTTTTTCCTCCTCCTCCTGCCGCGGCCGGCATTGCTGCTGCGCCTATCACTATGCCTTATTTTCGGGGTATGGCTTATATTCCTTGAATGCTTAAAAATCCTGCTATGGCTTATTTTATGGGTATGTCTTAAAATATGAGAAACAGGGTAGAATAAAGTGACAACTTCTTCTTCTATTAAGTTTCTAGCTAGCGGCAAAGAACTTGCTGAGATGAGTTCTTACCACAACTATCAGCTTGTCTTTTTCAGCATTCTCTAAAATGTTGACCAGATATGCTTGATGGAATAGCTACCAGTTTTCAATATCTAACCAAAACAATTATTTGCTCCCAGTAACAATTAGCAACTAGAAGCCTAACTGCAACTCAATACCCTAAGAGTATTCAACAATGCAGCAAAATTAAGCTTCCAAAAAGCAGGACAAAAATAGCCTCTTTGATTGAAAATCACAGAACAAATAAAAGTGTAGATTTCTAAACATGGAACCTTTCTTTTAAAAAAATATATCATCCAGAAACCATTGTTCTCAAGTTAAAAGGACAAAAACTGAAGGTATATACTATTAGCTAACATTTGAAACAAGGTGTCAGAACGTCTGGTTTTGATACCAAGGGAAATCCATCTGTGCAAAATCTCACATATTGCCCATTTTGTATAAAATTATAGAATTCATATACAATGTTAATTGCCCAGTTACAGTATATACAGGGTGAGTCCTTTAAAGAGGCTCCATGGATACAGAGTACACATGTTCCACTGGGCCTCTTTTAAAAGACTCACCCTGTACTTGGATACAAACTCTACTTGAAAATCACCAATTACCAGCTACAAAATTCCCTTCTCTCCTTTCCTCTCCTTCCCTTCCCTTCCCTTCCATCTGAAGGAGCTGAACACTTGTAGCCTGCATCCCAAAATAAAAGTCTCACTCACTTGGACTATGTTTTGTATCTTGGATTACAGGTGACCCACCCCTTGCCCCTGCAAAAATTAAGCCAAAATCTAATCACAATCCCTCCAATTTACCCTTCCTCCTGATCATATGAGAGAAAGAGAAATCTTAGGACAGGCATTCCCAAACTTCGGCCCTCCAGATGTTTTGGACTACAATCCCCATCTTCCCCGACCACTGGTCCTGTTAGCTAGGGATCATGGGAGTTGTAGGCCAAAACATCTGGAGGGCCGCAGTTTGGGGATGCCTGTCTTAGGATAACCGCTATAGCAAACCACATGAGATACATCATACATTTCTATGCATATTTACTCCAAAGAAATCCCTGCTATATTCAGTGGGGTTTACTACAAGGTAAGTAAACATAAGGATTGGAGTCTGAAAGTGACAGGTTTGAAGTTACAAGGCAGCCTAGGCTCGCATTCATAGAAAGGCTAGTATTTGACATCAGGGGAGGCAAATAATCAGAGATTTGCATAAGTGCATGACCTAAAGCTGGTGCAAAGCACCTCTGGCAAGAGCAAACTGAGCACAGCTTGCTGTGAAGGCAAGGATGCTGAGTCACGGTGGGATAATTAATGCTGTGTCACTGAAACATAGAGCCATATGCATTTTTCTTTACCGCTGAGAAGTTCTGGTCCAGGTACACAGAGGCATATTACAGAAATCTCTGCCCGGCAGAGGCACCTCACCTCCTCTAGCCTCTCAATATTGGCTCTCAGGCAAGGGACGCAGGACCGAAGTTCGCCATTCTCATCATCCAGCTGTTGTATCCTGCAGTTCACAGAAACAAGCATAAGCTTGGAAATGTATTGCCATCCCTGCAAGCAGGAGGCCTCTCTGCCTGGCCCTTGTGACTCTCCCCAGGCCACACCCCTCACTGGCCTTGGCTGGCCTCATGTGCCCTTGAACCCTGATCTTGCTTCTCGCTTGCCTGGATGGAGAATAGAGACGTGTGTGAGAGTGTAAATAACTGTACAAAGCCTAAAATTTACATCTGTTGCTCTGCCCACCTTTAGCTCTTGTCCCAACCACCCCTGGGCATGTGAACCCCTGGAAGGCTTTCCAAAGAGGAATGCAGCCCCCCACCACCAACAACAACACATGTTAACTATATGTTGTACGACTAAGGGCTTCCTTTTTTATGTGCTGAATTTTCCGCCAGTGAATGTAACTGGATGACCCCGAGTAAGGATGTGCCTAAGCAGAGTCTCCATGCATTTCCCAACCATACCGGGCTTGGAGGTTCTCGATCTCAATGCTCTTCTCCCGCTCCATCTTGCTCAGCAGCTCCCGCTGTTTCCGAATTTCATCCATGAGGACCTCATCCGATTTCAGCTCCTGCTCTTTCAGCTGCTCCTCCAGGGCATTCGCTCTGTGGAGACACAGAAAGGTTGTGGAGTTCAGTGGCTGACACTCCACAGGGCAACTCCCCCTGGAGCACAACTGTTTAGGCGAAAACGCATTATACACACAAATGAAGGAAAAAAACATTTGGTATAGGGGTCATTTCAGACAAAATACTACATTAAGTTTGTTTTTACTATCAATATTATTTGCTTACTATTTCAGGTAGTTCTTTGTAAATGCTTAGAAACACAGAAATTGTGCTTAAATAAATAGGAAGTATTCTATTTGAAATGGCACACATGCACACCACACCCAAATTACTGGGGCATGGAGGGGAAGCATGAGGCCCATAATGAAATCCACAAACTGCACACCCTATCCTCACAATATTGGCTGAATCATATCCCCCACCCAAAGATCTGAGCATTGGCCTAATTTCTTTGTTTAAACCAGGGGTCCCCTGCTTTATAAGTTGATCAACTTCTATAGCTGTCATGGACCCTAACAGGCCTTACCAAAATAGTGAACCACAATAACTAAATAAAAGAGAAAAATTATACTGAGTATAGAGGAAAATAGAACAGTGAGTTGACCTTGATGCTTTTATACACCCCAAACCAGAACCAGTTCTCCTCTTTTTCATTGTCTCCGCCAGCTAAATAACAGAGCATGATAAAGTAAATTCTACTAACAATTGATAGGACGGTGTCTCAAGCCCTGTCATTCCACACAACTGTGTCACATGCCATTTCTGAACACAGAGACAGGCTCGTCTCAAAGCTGACACCTGTCATGCAAGCCCAACCTCCCTCCCACCCGCTTTTTACCTGTGCACCAGCTGTAGGTTTTCCTGCTTTAAGCGGCTGTGCTGCTCCCCATTTGCCACCGTGTCCTTTTCCAGCTCTGTCACTCTTTTCTCTAGGAAGATCACCTGCAGAAGGAGCAGTGAGAGTAAAGCATTAAAAGGCCTGTCCTTCCTGCTTCACCCATAGGGCATGAAAGCCAGTCTGAAGCCAGAGGTTTTGGTCCAATTCAAGAGCAAGCAGCTCTAACCAGTTGTACACTTTGTTTCATCCGCACTTCATGGTCCTTTGCTTAACATCATATTATCATCCTCGGGCTCCTTAGTCTGTAATACCCAAAGCCTCACCTTTTGGGAGAGATTTAAAAATAGAATGCTCCTTCTTTGAGTCAATGCTCAGGGCTGCTGTTTCAAAACCCTTAAGGTGCTGGACACTTGCATATCCTAAGCCAGTGGTCTACAGCAGCAGCAGCAGCAGCTGGGAAAGTGGGGGGTGGCCTTCTTGTAATCATGGATAGGGAACCTGTGGCCTTTAATAGAGGATGGGTTAGAAAATTTTCTAAACACATAAAAAGTAAAGCATCCCAGTGGCCATGCAGGCTGGGGCTGGTGGGAGTTGGGAGCCCGAAATTGTCTGGAGCAGTACTGCAGCAGCATTACACCCTTATGGGAGGAGGGTGTCTGCTGCCTCTCTGTATGAGTCACTGGTCTGTGTTAGTCTCCTCCTGATCAGGAGACACATAGCCAGATCTTTAACAGAGAGACAGACAGAGAGAGAAGAAAGCATTTGCTTCCACACAGTAATGCTTTCCAGCTGTAAAACACACCCACCTTATCAGTGATGTCCTCTTCCAGGCATTCGGTGTTGTTCCGGAAGGGTTCCTCCATGACATCCAGAGGGAGGGTTCCTGTCTGGTGAAGGTGCCTGTAACGAAGACAGACCAGGCCAATCCAAAGCAAGAAGACAATTAGAAGGACCATCATCACAGAGGAGAACACCAAACTAGCACAGTTGTGCATGGGTTAACATTTCCACCTTGCTCCTTGCCCTTCCTGCAGGGGATTCCATCATCAAGTGCAGTTCAGAAGCCCTGTCTGACTACCAGAGTTGAACTTCTCAATTAAAAAAAAACCAAACACTTCTGTTTCACAGGCTACTGCCTGCCCACCCACAGGATCCCTCGATAGTCCTCTAAGCTGAGCAAGGGTGTCTGGCACCTTTGTGGGGTGGCAAAGAGAACAATAGCGTATTACCAGGTACCCACACTTACACACCTTTTCTCCTTTGCTCTTTGGAATATGAGATGATTAAGATCTGACTTTCTCCCACTTAATTTCTTTCAGATCTTCATGGCAGCGAGATAAAACACATGCTCAAGAGCAATAAAGAACATGAAAGAGGAAGGACCGTGGCTCAACACTGCAGCATATATACTTAGCAGGCTGGGTGTCCCAGGATAAATTGCTGGAGTGGCCTGTGTGCATCTGGGAATCCTACATTCAAATCCTCACCCACTCTAAAGCCTATTAGACAGCCTTGGGCAAGAGGCTGTATTTCAGTCTAATCTACTTCATGCGAAGGGCTGTAGCTCAGGGGCCAGCACCTGCCTTGCATGCAGAAGTTTCCAGGCTGAATCCCCACATCTTCAGGTACGGGGCAGGAAACCTCTCTGCCTAAAACCCTGGGGAGCCCCTGCCAGTCGGTGTAGAACCATACTGAACCAAGTGGACCAATGGGTTCGACTCAGCATAAGGCAGCTTTCTATGTTCCCCAAGAGGCAGGCTGGGAGGCAGAGAGCAAATTGGTAAAACAGGCCCTCCCATCATGTTGATACTGCTGCATTGCAGGGGATTGGACTAGATGACCCTCATGGTCTCTTCCAACTCTACAATGCTACGATTCTATGCCCCCACACCCATGGAGGCTGCTTACATTTCAACACTTCTCCCCGTGGTCCAAAGGCCATCATTTTATGACACGACACCCAGGCCAGACATTTATCAGCTGTTAACTAGTAATACACTTTATCACTGAAAGGGTGTTCAATATTCCACCCAAAGGACAAGGAGGAGGCAGGCTTCAGGTGACCTCTTCCTTCCCCACTCGCCATGCAAAGCCTTAATACAGAAATTCATGCACTGAGAGACTGTGAATGCATTGTGGTGTTTGAAGGGTGGTTAATAACAGGTGGTTAATGATAGATTACAGGTGGTTAATAAAAGTTACACTGCTGATGAACCAAAGGAAAGCATGAAAAATATACAGCCAGCTTGGAAGCTATGGACCTCATTCCATATCTCCCTCCACAGCCAAAACCTGTCTCTTGCAAACAAGGCATAGCCAGGAATACCGCCAAGTTTGGTAAAGAAATGCCATCCGAAAAGCCCTGCAAGATGGCAAGCACAGCCTCCTTCCTGTTGGCCCATTAAATCTGAGCCAGGCCATATGGCAGGGATAGCCAACCTAACCCAGAGGTTGCTGGACTATAGCTCCCATCATCCCTAACCACTAGTCCAGGTTAGGTGGAGCTGGTGGAAGTTGGGGCCCAGCAGCATTTATTTGGAGGATGCCATGTTAGCTACCTCTGGCTGTGGTGGCAGGAGGAGGACACAGCGGTGACTGGGCAATCAATATTGTCCCAACCAGTGTGCATGACGGAAAGAAACTGGTCCCACTGGCCAGCTAGCGCAAGAGGGTTGGTGAGCTGCATCCTGCCCTCCAATAAATGAGGAAAGTGAAGTAAAAGCTCCAATCTCATTGGCACCTCTCATGGGTGTCACTTGGGGTAGGGGTGTGTGAGTAGTCCCTCCCATGTAGTTTTTAAATGGTCCCCCTCTCTCTCTTCACTTAAGAGGCTCAGGTTGGGTATAAATGTAATAAATAGAATTTAAAAACAGATGGAGGGGTGTGTGTGTGTGTGTGTGTGTGTGTCACCTACTTTGGGGGAGGGAGTTGCTGGTGTTTCAGCTGCTTAGATGTATCCCCCTAAGTTTTAGTCAGATTAGACCTATTGAAAATAAAGGAACCAAGTTCATCATGTCCATTAATTTCAGTGGGTTACTCTGATTAAAGCTAACCCCTTTTCCCAGACCCAAAATGGCAACAAAAGCAACACCTAATCCAGTGAAGAACACCCACCCCCCTTGTGCAACTTTCATAGTTTAATCATGAGTCCCGAAGGGCGGACCAGCAGATGGGTATCCACATGCTCTGGTTGAATTTTGGCAAATCAGCAGCAGGATGCTAGTCCATAATGGCGGGCTGGGGGAAGAGAGCGAGCGAAAGCAGGACGAAGCCCTAAAAATGCCCTTTTTCACACTTTGTTCTTTTTGCAACCGATGTGTAGAGGATAGTCATTAAGACAAAGTGCGTCCTGGTGGATGACTGAGATGCTTTAACAGGAGATCCCCACGTGGAGAAAGCAGTCTCCCAAGGTACACTGGGCAGAAGCCTTACAGCTTTTACCCCTGAGAGAAGGTAGCCTTCCAAATTTAAGTGCTAGTCTGGTAACAAGGAGCAGCGTGTCAGTTGGTGAGTAGGGTGGATGGAGGGCAGGCCAAGCAATCCGGCCCTCCTGTGCACCCAGCATAGAAACCAAACAGGCTGCAGGGAGGAGAGAAGCCCCCTCCTCTGTACCCAGTGTGCAAATGCAGGTTCACTGTGTCCCCCTTCTCCCCCAGCCCCCAGCAGACTAATAAAAAAAATGACAACCTCCAAACTGCAAGACTCCTCAAATCCAAGCAAAATATAACTAGAGCCTCCAGGAGTACTTCATCCATGCCCTCTGGGACAAGGAGAAAACATACAAAGACCACAAACATGCACTTCTAGCATGCAACACCGAAAGATGTAACTACTCAGGAGATGTTCTTTTTGAAAAAAACAAGAAACTGCCCTCATGCAGTCACTGAAAAGAGAAGGTGGAAGGAGAAAGAGTGATCCCCACCACACGTGGGGGGGGGGGGAACGGACTCATGCAAGGAAGCCGCCGAGTGGGCTTTGAGAGCAAGCGCAGGGAGAGTAAAAGGAACATCAGAGCGTACCTGGCTACCTTCTTGCTTGAGAGCCTCTTATTTGGACTGTGGAATGAACAACAGGAAAACTAAGTCAGGAAAACTGACACCCAAGAGCAACAAGCGAAACAGGAAGCAAGCGAAGACAGAGCGGCAGGGGCATATCCTTTACAATTCACGGCACAAATGCACAACACAGCACACCCAGGCCATGCACGGCATGTCCCACCCCATCCCGCCCCAAATGTAAACCCAGCCAGAGGCAACATCTTTTCTGCACACGTTTTTAGCAGCACTGCAACATCGGAACGGAACAAAACGGGCTCTCTGTGGTGCCTGCGGGAGCGTCCACCGCTCTTCCCCCCCCCCCGTGTCCGTTCGCTGGCCAGTCCTGAAAACAGATCCTGAGGCTAAGAATAGAACTTGAGCGTGGTGGGACTTTTGGCTTCTGCTGGATTTAAACCCACCTGTCAGCCAAGCGGGCATCTGAACCCCTGATAGCAAGATGCAGGGAGTGCCAAGCAACGTACCTCAAGCAGGCACACCCCAGAAAAGGTCTGTGGCACACACCTGAAAAAGCCCCACTACGAACCAAGCCTGGACGTGCCTTGGCCATCTTTCTAAGCAGAAGCTTATGTCAGAGAAAGAGGTGAAGGGGCCGGAAGGATGACTGGAAACAGGACAAGAAGGGGGGGAGAAGAACCCAAACCCAATAAGTAGGGGGGCTGAGAGAACTCTTAAAGGTCACCCCTAGGAAAAAGGTTTCTAGCCCAAATCGTGGCATCACCTTTTCTGACCGCTAGAGGCGTGTATATCTGTTTCAGGGGTTACGTTTTAACTGTTAAGATATATAACACTTAGGAGCAACAGCTTGCCCAAAATATTTTTACTCACTGAGGCAAAGGACAAGAGGGCACCTGTCCCCCATCTCCCACAATTCCAAGATCAGGATCTGACCGGAGTCACATCTGCACCATACATTTAAAGCACTATGGTGCCACATTAACAGCCAGGGCTTCTCTCAGAGTTCACTGGGAAAGGTGAATTGATTGTTAAAGCACTTGGGGACCTGCAGCTCTGTGAGAGGAAGAGGGTGTCTCCTAACAACTCTCAGAACCCATAACAAATGACAATTCCCAGAATGCTTTGGGATAAGCCATGACTGTTAACGTGGCAGCATAGTGCTTTCAATATTTGGCGCAGATGTGGCCTGGACTGGGACCTTAATCTTGCTTCAACACTGGGGAAGGGATTGTGTCCTCCACCACACATGAAGGAGTAGGGCTGGTCTTTAGGAGCAGAACATAATATATGCAAACACACAGAGAGCAATGGATTGACCTTTGTGATCAGTTTTTAAGCAGAAGCTGGGTAGCCGCCTATCAGAGAAGCTGTAGGAGTGGGCTTCTTGTATCAACAGAGAATTACTAAAAGGTTCTTTTCAATGCTGAGATTCTATATATAGCACCCTTAATGTGTGCAGTGCTGTACAGAGAAACATGCAAACAAAGGTCAGCCTCTTCTTGGCATTTACAATCTAAGTTCCAGTGGAGAGAAAGGAGAGGCAACTGCATGTAAAAATGGCAACATGGATTTGAACACACCACTTTAGCAGTAGGCATGTCATACAGGTACATGCAGCCAGCAGTGGCCGCAGGTCCCTGTTGACAGAGGCACATGGCACCAAGACGTCCTCGCCATGTTCAGAGGTGGGTGGTACCCACTTGAACTGGTAAGGCAGAAGACAGGGGGAGGGGCCAACAGTAGGTGGAGCCAGAGCCAATGACAGGCACAGCCAGAACTAGAGTCAAAGCAACTTTTGTCGCCCTCCTCCCTGCTGAGTGCTACAAGGGGCAACCCAGGGCCTAAGGAGAAGGTAGCTGGTTGGCTGTGCCATTCCTTGGACTGGCAATGTGTCAGAGAGTAGGCAGGTGGGGGCTGGCTGAGGGTAGGCTGAGGTTAGAGGGGCAGTGCTCCACTTGCCCTGATATACCAGCCTCCACTGTCACACCGTCTCTTCCCCACCTCCATGCCTTCCGATTGTGTGAATTCCCCTTGTGAACATCTACCAGAAGGAGTTAGGGGTGGTGGACATTCAGCATAATCTAATTGCTGGAAATCTATGGAGAAGCAAGAAAGGGGGGCTCTCAGAATACATGATATCTCCATGCACAATGTTTGCAATGCTGTCACAAGCCTTTGATCTCACCACACCAATCTAATGCAATCATTTCCTTCAGGCTGGAAGGGGCTGTATCTGAGTGGCAGGACACCTGCTTTGCATGCAGAAGGTCACAGGTTCAACCCCCAGCACCTCCAAATAAGGACTGGGGAAGAGCCCTGCCTGAAAAACTACTGCCAGTCATTGTGTGGACAATACTGAGCTAAATAGCACGTTAACTCAAATGTAATGTGCAGCTTTTTTGGCTAAATTATGTCATGAAAATTAGGGTGTGCATTAGATTCAATAGCACATTAGATTCGTGTAAATGCAGTAGATCAATTGACAAGACTACAAACCTGCACACATACTCAATTAAGCTTACTTATTGAGTAGACCTGCATAGGATTGCACTGCTGCAAGGCCTCTCCTGTTCTTCTCTATTTGCCTCATCTCCTCCTCCCATCTGCCATACCCAACTCCATGCCTTCTGCCATGGCTTATCCCAACATTTGCCAACATCTGTGCTGACTGAGGCTGATGGGAGTTGCTATCCAAAGCAGGTGGAGGGGGCTAGATTGGTGACAGCTGCTTCATGACTTGCAGTGATCACTATGGTCTCCATTTACCAAGCCAGCCCAACATATTCATCTACAATTCTCAGCCTGCTTTCTAAAACCACCATCGCCTCGTCTTGCTTGAAGCCCCCTACCTCTTTCGCTAGCTGCTGCCATTCCCCACACCCCGTTCTCCTTAGGCCAGCGTAGATCACAAAGGCACCAAAGGAGGAATCCAGAAATGCCACATTTGCTTCAGACACACAGATTAGTTCATGCAAATGAGATTAATTGCAGAGCAGAGAAAATGCCAAAAGGAGGATTCCCAACGGCAGTGCTCTTCCTGGTTTTGAAGGGCTAGAGATAGGGTGTTTTCACAGCGCTAACAAACACCTCCATCTCCCAACATTTTTTTAAGGGCAGTCAACTGAGGGAAAGTTGCACAGACACTGATGTGCATTATCAGCAGCCAGTGATCAAGACTGCTATTGAGGAACAGCCTTCCTCCCTGAACATATACACACAGGCAGTGAAGAGGGTGATGGGGAAGGGCTGTGGCTCAGTGACAGAGAACCTGCTTTGCATGCAGAAGGTCCCGGGTTCAATCTCTGGCATCTCCTGATAGGGCTGGGAGGGGCCCCTGCCTGAAATCCTGGACAGACCCAGACCATAACGGAGATAAAGGGGTCAAGAGCCTGACTCAGTATAAGGCAACTTCCTATGGCTTGTCTCCAATGCCAAGTTATTCGATCCACTGAAATCAATGGACAAAACTAACTTGGATCTATTGCAATGGGTCCACTCTTGAGTATGACTTAGGGGGTCACAACCCTATGTTCCTATCTTATGCAAGAAAATGGTCGACTTGATATTACTAAGAGGATGGGGGTGAGGGTGGGGAAAACCACAACTGAATAATACACTTTGGCAGGCAAGCTGCGCCATCATCACACTTAGCCGTTTTAAATTTGTTATATTTGTAAATAAGCTCTGGGGTTTTATTTTATTACAATCGAGTAATGTATAAATAAACCTTGTGAAATCAACCAGCCAACCAATTTGGCAAACCTCTAATGAAATAAGCCCACCCTGCAGCGTAAGCGCCCCAAATATCAAATGGTTTCAATAACGGGGTGAATATCACTTAAAGCTGCCTGGTAGGCAGACGGGCAGAGGCTAGATTCGAACTGGGGACTTCCTGATTCACGGTTCAGCCTTCACCAATAGACAACAGCAGTTCAGGGCCCTTCCTCTGTACGTACTGCAGACATGATTTGTTAAAAAAGAAAGAAGGGGGAAAGCAAGCACCCATGCTTAGCAAACCATGCGAGTCCTACTTTCCCAAGAACATATAAATCATGCAACTTTAAAGAGAAAGAAGAGTGTCTCGTGCCCCAAACGAGTTACCTATTCATTTCAAGATCATTTAGGCGAGCAGACAGGTCCTCGAGGCGGTTGATTTGTTTGTGGCACTGGGTACAGTAAAACTCAAACGCCTCGTCAGTGATAATGCTGTGCAGTTTCGCCGCAAGTGGGTTGGTGCTAGAAAAATCACAAGTGTGTCATTCTTGTAAAAAAAGGAGAACATTCAGGAAGAGCCCCTCAATTCCACCTGTGGCTTCCAGAAATTGAAAGGAAAGATGACGCATGCTCTCAAGCAGCCAATTTTGGAGACAGGTGGTGTTTTGTAAAAGAAAGGCATGGGCTAGTTAATGCCATTTCAAGAAGATCGTGATTTGCTGCCTCTTTCCAACAAACTGCCACTTCACCCCACGAATCACTTGAAGATTTGCTGAGAGTCTTAGAAGACTACTTCATGATTTTTCTGCCTGTTGCAGAAACTGTAATGCGCCATGCATGATTTTTAATTGTATTATTACTGCTTCTTTTATTTCTTCTAATTTGAAATTCATTGTATTATAATTTGAATTCCATGAACTGGTGGCCACTCACCCAGCACACAAACAAAGACCCTACAGGACAAAATGCAGCATTCCCTAATATACGGTTGGATCCACATTTTCCTTCATATGGATTTTAACAACTTTCAGTCTCTCCCCACTTCAGTGCTTGTGCATGAACTTTACATCTGAACTGTGCCTTTGGGTTTAGGGAAAGGGTGTGCGTGTGCTCGGTTGGTATTTTTTTCCAATTAAAAAAAAGCATCAAGAAAAATACCATTATAAATCAATATGAATATTTCATGTGGTGTATGTGCCTTCTCTCATCTTCAACCACAAATCCATAGACAACATGCTGTGAGCCACCTAAATGCAGTTTGCAGGCCACTGGTGGTCTGTGAACCACAGTTTGGGAATACTTGCAATAGAGTGTCCCAACTGGTGCTCCTCTGCCTTGCTAGAAGCCTTTGCAAAGGTCATTATCAGGAGAGCCAGATCCCATCCGCACTATAGGATACTGGATGGGAACGTCAAACCCAGGAGCCAAATACAGCCCTCCAGGCTTTTCTGTGTGACCCTTGGAACTCTCCCCAAGCCAACATAGTTGCACGTGATCTGTGCCAACATTTACACATGTAGTGATCTGTAGCAGCCATTTTTGGTACTGTGACAGCTATTTAAAAAAAATTGCAGTAAGGATTTAAAATATGTTTGAGAGAGGCTGGTGGTTATACCTCCCCTGCACTGAAATAAACTTCTGGAAGCCACAAGGTTTAAATAGGAGAGAAGGTTAATAGTGAAAACCACAAAGGAGAGGTTTAATTTAAACACACACACACAAGCAAACACAAACATAGACATAGACACACAGAGGTGTGAGTTGGTAGAAACAAGGTTAAATTTACAAACACCTGGAAAGACAGTAAATGACTTGGCTCAGTTCCTACTGTTTTGCTGAGCAACTTACATCTCAAGAGGAGGCTGCAAGCATCTGTTTGGGTGCAAAGAAACAACAAGCCAAGCAGCATCAGTCCCAGGGTTTGGAGGGCCCTGGGGAAAGACCCTCTCTTTGTGCCCCCTCAGTGAATGTGCATCCAGGGGGCTCTTGTCAGAGGTACCCCTGCAGGAATATGTGGGTCTGTGGCAGATGCCCAAACATGCTGACCTAGAACTGAAGCCATTGCAAACTACAGGAGCTTCACACTTTTTGGTGTGTAGTCAAAAAGCTTTGGCACTGTATGCATAACAGCATTTTTATACCAAGCTACTGATTTCAGATGAAGTTGTTCTAAAATGTGCAACCAACTCCCACAAGTCATCCTCTTCTTACCCCCAAAGAAGTCATTCACTTTAAAAAATAATAATTGAACACTGCGGCCTAGCAGGAGCTGAAGCTTGCAAGGAGGAGGAAAAAAGCACAATGAAGAATCAAACCTAGAGAAGAACAAGCTCTGGTGCTGACTAATACAACACTTTTCATTTCGCTCCACACAATTTGGAGCGCAATGCTCCTTCCTTGGGAGAAGGAAACACTTGCAACTTGTTAAATGCAGAAACACCCTGCTCTGAAAATCTGGACTTGAGAACCACCTCTGCACAAGTTGCAAAGCAAAATGTTCCTCTCTCTGTAAATGCAACAGCTGTTGCTTTTGCTTAAGTAAGGGCATCACTGTGGGGAAGACTGGGAGAAGAAAGCAAAACCAAACTGCAGATAGAAGAAGTTCATCATAGAGAGCATAGAGAGATGTTCAAGTCATTCTCAAGCTACACCACCAATCTCAGGAGGGCACCGGGAGGGCAGAGAGTAGAGGACATATTTGTATGCTTGCTGGGACAAGATGGCAGCTTCTGAGCTAGGAGAGGAGTAAGATGCATCTTCCTGTTCATATCTCCATAGGAAATCCCTGCTCCTGCTGGACCACTGACAACAGGAAGCCCTTCAACCCGTTTGTGCAACTCTTCCTATTTTCTCCTGCTCACTCAGGACTAGCCAGCGCCAAGCATCCTGTCAACAACCACATAAGTCGGTAGCAGCCGGTAGCCAGAGCCCAGCTCAGCATCTTTCAGGGGCATCCCCTTTGGCAAACAGCCTTAGGACCAGACAGCCCCAGGTTCAATCCCAGGCATCTGCAAGCTAGAGACTAGGAGAGACGCTTGCTTGAAATCCAGGAGAGCTGCTGCCAACCGGTGGTCTGATAAGGCAGCTTTCTCTGTTCCTATGGCAAACTGGCTCCTCCGGCTTGCCTCATTTCCCAGCCGGTTCATTTGGCACCAATGTATGGTCCATCTGCACATGGCCTTACTTAGATCCCATCAAAGTCCTCGTTTCCTTGCATGGAGTAAAGATGTGTTTGCACTAAGCTATTGGGGTGATTTGCTAGCACACCTGGCAACCTGGACCCATTGCATGCCAAGGGCACAGGCGATGATGACCTGTGTGCCGCAGGCACATGTAATCCAGGTAGAGAAACATCTGCACAGATATGGGAGAAATGCCCTAAAATGAAGGCCTCTCTATGGACTGCATGGGAAAGGCAGGAGAAAGGTGCTTTATTCTGCTCAGAAGGCACCAGAGAAGGTATGTGACACCCATCATCTTCCATAGCTATTTCGTACAGCCAAAGAAAGTATCGCTCTCTCACACAAATCATTTTCTCCCTGCTACTTAGAACACATTTATATGGATCTGTAGAGGTGAGAGAAGCAGGATTTGTGGTGCACAGGGCTTTTTGTCATAGCTCAGTGGTAGAGCATCTGCTTTCCATGCATAAGGTCAGGCTGGGAAGGACCCTTCTCTGAACTCTGGAAATCCAGAGAGAGTCAGTGTAGACAATACCAAGCAAGATGGATCAATGGTCTGACTCAGTGCAAGGCACCTTTCTATGTTTCCAAAGGCAGAGCACCTCTGCTTTTCATGTGGATGCCGTCAGGTTAAATCTCCAGGTAGAACGGGGAAAGAGCTCTCTCCGAAATCCTGCAGAGCCAGTAAGTATAGGCAAGATTGAGCCAGATGGACCAATGGTCTAACTTGGGATGGTGCAGCTTGCTATGTAGCACAGACATTTTCTTCATGCTGCCTGTGTGTTGTTGGCTCACAGCTATTCCCCTGCACATTCAGCACACAGAGGGGAGAAAACTGTGGCAAGGTGTGCCCTGGCAGCTTCAGAGTATCAGGCTGGTAAACAAGCCAACTCGATACCAGCAAAAACCTGTTTGGTGGAAGTACCCAATACCCAAGCTAACCCCAACTGGGTGCGGAGTGTTGAGAATATGGAGACAGTGCGACCAGGCAGTGCTGGGAACGTGCTGGAACAACCAGGCCTTCCCATCCACCACTTGACCCATGTTTGATATGCTAGTGTGCCGCTGCTGAAAGTACGCCCAAGTGCTTGTAGAGCTGTGGTCAGGATGTGTGTGCTGGAGCAATTTTTTTTATTAGTCTTCAATTACAGTCCAATAATAGCCCCATTATAACAATACCAATTTATAATACAATTATTAATACCAATTGTTCAAATACCAAATTATATAATTTAGATGAAGTAGCCCCCTGCATGCTAGATTTGATGGATGTATTATTTGCATTCTTTCTGCGTTCCAAAATCTTATTAATTTGGAACCCTGAACTCAAAGGGCCAGGGAACCTGGGAATTAGAAGGCAGAAGAGGTTGCAACACAGTGCCCTCTAGCGGTGGCTACACTGGTACTGCAGCTACTAGGCCGAATGGAGGCTCGCCTTTACAGACTAGGCCGAATGGAGGCTCGCCTTTACACACTAGGCCGAATGGAGGTGGGGACTTGCCTGGGTGTGGGTTGGGGGCAGGAGGGGACGGGATAGGTAATGGATCAGGACAGGGTGGGGGGAATCACAGGGATGAGCCACAGCAACGTGTGGCCGGCCAGCTAGTCCCTTATACAACAACTGCAGTATTAATAACTTCTATTCGTGTTGACACATTAAATGATTTATAAAACTACAAGTGAGGAACTCAAGCTATATCCTTGTTCTTCCTGTGTGTGGAAATTATTCTGTCCATGGTGTTTCTTCCTGTCCTCGTAGGATGTTATGTCTTTCTTTCCCCCGGTTGTTGTTGTTATCCATCATGCCTTGGACAGAGCTGATATCCCATTGTTGTTCCAGTGTTTTGCAACTTTAACAACAGCCGCAAAACTCACTCTGTCCCAATAAATAACCTGTTGTCACCATTTTTCCTCTCAGCCTGGGAAGAAGAGTGATCTGGCAAGCTGTAGATGACTCAATAAAAACCTTATCACTTCCTTGGCAGTTCAGACTCCTTTCATCCTTCCTTCCAACCGAAGATATATGAGCAATTATACTTCCAATTAAATTAAATTCCAAGTCCTCTTAGCATTATTCAGTTCACTTCGTAAACAATAAAGAATGGGGAAGAATCAGCTCTAAATTTCCATCATAAACCTTTTGCAAAATAGAACTTCCCTCCCTTTTTGCTTTTTTTACACACACAGTTTCGTTTGATATTATATTCCATATTTATAATCCAATTTCTTCCATCCTTGCTTGTACAAATATAATTTGAACTAACGTTCAAAGGAGGGTTGATGAATCATAAATGTAGAGAAGAAAACTTTATATAAAGAAAACGTAGGCTCCCTTCCTCCCTGTCTTTTGCACCGAAGTCTTATCTCAAGTTCAAACCTTAAAGTCCTTGCAGTTGGGTTTGCTCCGGAATTTGTGATCTCATCTCTTCTAACACACGCCTGTACTTTAGTCCAATTAAACTCTAACAGCAGAACCTCTGCTTCTTAATGGCGGCATTGGACGGTTTTCAACAGGTCAAGTGCTTTCCATGCCGGAGCGAGAGCCAGGTACCGAGACGAACTGTGAGTGAAGCCCATTCCCCCCGTCCCTGGGGGGAATTTGGAAGGATAATCACCCTAAATCATCCTTGTTTTTCCTTCACCAACAATCTCCTACTGTCGTGGGGCCTGCCTCCATTAAAGCAGAACAGAACTGGAAGCCGTGTGCTGGAGCAATCTCAAGACTGTTCACCAATACTGCTAACCGCATGGCTCTAATAGATTTCCTTCCGGCCAATGTTTACTGCAGCCTTTGCCAACCCTTGCCCTCCAGATGTTGCTGGATTACAACTCCCATCAGCTTCAACTAGCATAGCATGTTGGCTAGGGCTGATGGGAGTTGTAGTTCAACTTTATTGAGGACACCATATTGGGAAAGGTTGGTTTAGTGGCAGGCTCAAATACATATAGCTAGAGTTATATGCAACAGTTTCTTTTGACACAGCAACCAGTGGTGGTGGTGCTGAAGACAGGCTACGGAAGAAGCTTAGAGACAGGCACCAGCCAGTTGAGAAACGTTCAAAATGCAGCAACATGAGACACAGGGTCTGGCCAATTTACCTGGGAGAGAGGAAGGATGAACTGCTGAAGCCACTTTCTCCGTTGCACAAGCTGTCTGAGAAGAGATCCACCTCATTCCCTTCCCCGTAGTCCTCAAAGTGCTCCTCCCCGCTGAGTACGGTGACGATGGAGTGATTGTTAATGTCCGAGGTCAAAGGCAGGTCATGAGGGTGAGATCTGTGGGTGAAAAGCGAAGTCAGTATCTCAAGAGAAAGAGCCAAGGCGTCCACCACACCCACAGCTTCCAACAAATGCTGGCCACACCCCTGCAGAGAGCGGCAGTGATGGAGTCATGCTCAAGACTGCTGCCTGCATTTTCTGCTGCCACAGGTCCACAATATCATTATTTATTACATTTATCAGTCTTTATGCAATTATTTATGTATTATTACATTTACCATGTGGCTTCACCACAATGGCATTCAGGAGCCAAATTTACAGTTATCTACTATATATTTTAGGGATGCCGGTGGCGCTGTGGTCTAAACCACTGAGCCTAGGGCTTGCCGATCAGAAGGTCGGTGGTTCGAATCCCTGCAATGGGGTGAGCTCCCGCTGCTCGGTTCCAGCTCCTGCCAACCTAGCAATTCAAAAGCACGTCAAAGTGCAAGTAAATAGGTGCCTCTCCAGCGGGAAGGTAAACACCGTTTCCGTGCACTGCTCTGGTTTTGCCAGAAGCGACTTAGTCATGCTGGCCACATGACCCAGAAAAACTGTCTGCGGACAAACGTTGGCTCCCTTGGCCAGTAAAGCGAGATGAGTGCCGCAACCCCAGAGTCATTCGCGACTGGACTTAACAGTCAGGGGTCTTTTACCTTTACCTTTACGATATATTTTGGAAAGTTGTTACTTTGTTTGTTCACTACCCATTTCGGCACCTCTTAAGATATTGTAATCAAATTTTGCATGATGATCCCCGAGATCAAAGAACAGGTGATACGGTTGCACATCACTTTGAATCAAGATGGCAGACTGAACTGATCAAAGCAACTGCATTGATTTTATGCTTTCTTAGCAATGCCTGAGCAATGCCATGTATGGGGCTGCTAGTAGATAAATATTTTGGGCTGACTTGCTTAACAGGAGCAGCGGTGATTGCGGGAAGGGAGCTTTTATCAACTAGGTGCCTTCCAGCTGCATTGGACTCATAGTCCCATCAGCCTCAGCCAGCAGGGTGTGAAATGGGAGAGCCAGGGGCCTGCATGGCACTCTTCTGCAGATGGCAGAATGTCACCTGGCTGGCTATTGAGGGAACAGGATGATGGATTCAATGGGCCTTTGGCCTGATGCAGCAGGGCTCTGACATTGGATGCAATCCTCCCCTCTTCCTTGTTTCAGTCTGGTGACCAAACCAATCACTGCTCTGTCCTGGAGAACACCACTCAAGCTGTGCATTCACACAAGGCCAAGGCATGTGAAACATGGCAGAGCTTGCATGCACACACCCAAGGCTGCAAATCTGCGCAGACCCAGCGTCGCAGAAGGTGCTGTGAATGCCCAAGCACAACACAAATATAGTTGGGCCAAGCAAAACTTATGACCTTTGCAGAAAGTGCATACAATAAGGCAGTGGCTGTATGGCAGGAAACCAATCTAAGAGGCGGTTGAATCAACAGTAAAATATTTTCAGCTGCACAGCCAACCCACATATTAAAGTATTGCGGCATTTAGGACTGCATAATCCTATTAAGGGCCCAGGAACGCACTTTTAAGCAGTGTAACTTGTCAAAGGCACAGATGCCAGGCTTATTTCACAGATACCAGCATTCCGTAACAAAAAGCACGCCATTTGTACATGGGTGCACAGCCTAGCGTACAGAGTCACAGATGCGAGTCCTCGTTTGCCATTTTAACCTAGCTGAGTTGTCACTGGACAGGTCTTGGGACGTGGTCCTGCAGCCTCACTTCCCTGACTGGAAAATGGGCCTAAGGGCCACCCACTTTGCAAGGTAAATGAGGTTGAATCTTTAGGTGAGCTACAGGTCTTTCAGTACTGAGGAACTTTAAAAGCTTGGAAAGGCTCTTCAAATATAATTTATAAGTCAGAGTAAGAAGTGGCTTAAAACAAAAGCACCAACCCCCTGCACCTCTATGTGGATGAGAATTCGTGACACTGATCCTTCCTTAATTCAAAAACAGGAAACCCAGAGTTATCAGGAATTCTAGGGATGCAAAAGTGTGTGTGCGTTTTGTGTTAACAGACGGAACAGTCGTGCTATCATCCAGGAAACAGGAGGAGGAGTGAGGCTGTGTTCCTCATTGCTGATGAAAAACTTCCAACAAGCAAAGGCAACACAGAGATTCAGGTTGTAGTACTCCAAAACACAGTACAGATGATGAAAAAGCTACAAGCATTGCCCAAGTATAATATACAATTATGTTACTTTTGGGATTTGCTCCATTGTGTTTTAAGGTTTGTGTGTATCTGTGGGGTCTGTGTGTGTAAGTGCATGCTAGTGTTATGAAAAGATTACAGAATTCTGGGAAGCAATCTTCAAAAGAAATAAGAAAAATCAGTGAAATCGGTCGTCTAAACTGGGCTCACAACTTGGGTTTAATTTTGATATTTGAGGAAGAGAGTAAAAATAAATACACTACTCAAGGAACTAGTGACCTCTCCTCTGGCAGCAGTAGTACCACTCAGTTGCTGGTGTCACTTCCAGTTGTTGCTCAGCTGGTGTTCACCTGTGACAGGGCCCTTTCAGTGGTGGTTCGCCATCTGTGGAGTGCCCTCCCTCATTACTGACTTTCAGAAGAAATTTTTAAAACATTCCTGTTTAGCCAGGCATTTTTGATGGCTCAAAAATACCGGCCATGGGAAGTAAGCTTCTGGAAAGGGAGAGGAATGTGTCCCCATTTTGGTAAAGATCGCTGACGCACTAAAAACAAGGGAAGTGCATGAGCAGAAGGCAGCAAGATGGGAGTCAAATCTCTGGACATCAACAAGGAGAAGATCTTCTGACCACCAGCAAAACAGAAATAAGGAAGAGATCAAATTCCCAGTGCAGGAAGGAAATATTGGAGGAAAGTAGATATGAAAATCTAGTAAAACCCAGGGAGGGAGGGAGGGAGGGAGGGAGGGAGGGAGGGAGGGAGGGAGGGAGGGAGGGAGGGAGGGGAAGAGCGAGCAAGAAGTGGTCAAGCCAATCTTATGGGAGGCAAATCCCTGTCAAGGTCAAGGCAAGGCCAGTTATGCAAAAGGCCCAATTTCTGCTTCTGTTCATATGTCCTATCAGTCAAACAGCTCAAATATTCAGGGAACACATTCTAGGAGAGTTCAAATTTGGACCCATATATATTTACTATATCCAATGCCATATTTCAGATCCTTGTCAACAAAATAAGGAAATGCCCATCTGGATGAGCAATCGTTTGTAACATAGAAAGGGGAGCATTTTTATCAACAGGTATAGCCATACGCTAGGAATGACCACTAGCATATTAGAAATAGATGGCACAGAGTGTCCATCAAGTTTTGGGTTGTTGTTGTTTTTTGGGGGGAAATAATTTAGTTTGTCCACACTAAAAGGGGGGTGGGGGTGGGACGACATTCCAAGGCAGCTCTAAATAATTATACACACCATTATAAAAATTGTCTATTATTATTGTATGCTGCACTGACAACTGCCCTGGGCTCTTGTGAGAAGCCATCATGATAATCATTCCTGCCATTCTCATTGAGAGCAACATTCCCATAGATTAGTTAGGATCATGTGGATAGCAGCAAAAATAAGTGTGGGCTGGAAAATGGAAATGTCAACCAATTTCAGCTGAATGGTTATTAAAATGTCCAGAGCTGGCAGAAATGGATAAACTGTGCCGCTCCATCCAAGGGAGAGAAGGCAAACTGTGGAATAGCCATCTAATCGGGAGATGGACTTGCTTTGTTAAGCACTGGAATGCAAAATTATGGAACTGAGAAAGGCTTGAAAGGAATCTTTTTCTGTAATGAATGATGATGGCAACAATAATAATAATAATAAATGAAAAATCACCACCCATTCTTTTTCCTTCTAGTCCTCATACCACTGGCTTCTTGCAGTAAATGGAGGGGGTCCAGGCTCATTCTCTGTGTGTATGTGTGTCAGGGATAAAAAAAAAAACCAAACCCTCCTCCTAGGACATACCATTCCTGGCTGGGCAATACAATGCCTACCAACGAGCATATCTCTCTCTCTCTCTCTCTCTCTCTCTCTCTCTCTCTCTCTCTCTCTCTCTCTCTCTCTCCCCACTCAAGTTTTAACTTCAACTTCTTTTCCACCCTAGCACATCTATTAATCCCACACATAACCCTTTATAAGACTTGCAGGAATGAAATTTTCCACCTTGCTTTCCAAAATGCAATGGTGATATTAATTTGCTGGCTGCCTGACCTTGCGTCTCCAGTGCTTGTAAAGAAGCCACTTGAAAGCTACACACACTGAACTGCCACTATCCTGGTCAAACACACCACTTTTAAAAGGACAAATATCCCACCCACCCGCCTCCAAAGAAAGGCATTTGTACCTACAGGCAGGAGAGTCCAATGCACTGAGCCATACTCCCAGGAGGCCGGGCAGGGCGAACGCAAGCTGGCATGCTTGCTAATTCTCTCCAGGAAAAAAAAGGGCCTTGGTGGCCTCGCAGCTCAGAAGCTGATTATGGACTGAGGGTTAGCAACCACTGAGCCCAGCTCATTTCAGCAAAGAAAGCGGCAGGAGGCTAATCCCAGTCCCCCCTCTTAATCTGCAGGGCCTCCAGCAGCAAAAACACTCTTTCAGCCCCGGATCACAATCAGAACCTTCTCCAGCTCCTTGTGGGCATATGAGAAGTCCTCTTTCAGATTCTCCAAGTAGAAAGTGAACAGGGTTTTTGGGGGGGGTGGGAGAAGCTTTGCCTAACCCTAAACTAGTGCGAAGGCACAGCTTAAGTCCCAAGTCAACTTAAAAAGCAACAACACCCTGATACCCAAAATGGAAAACCTGAGGAGTCCTCCCTTCTCATGGATACATATGGTGGCTTATGCCCAACAGGGAACTAGTCGGACAGGGCTATAGTTAAGCCAGCCTCAGTCAGCTCCTGCCAGAGAACCTGGAGAATTTGTTGTTGTTTAGTTGTTTAGTCGTGTCCGACTCTTCGTGACCCCATGGACCATAGCATTACTGCCAGCCAAAGCCCCACCCAGGACTTGTAGCTTGGTGGTAGAGCGGAGACTTTGTAGGAAATCATCGGTACAATTCCTGACAGTGTAGACATTCCTGGCCCAAGTAGGCCAGTGGTCTGACTTCACCAAGAAGGTCCCCCCCTCCAAGCCTTATCAGGACGAATGATTGCTATGATCAGGTTGGCTCACACTCTGGACACTTTTTAGAGAAGGTGGCAGGTGGATGTATGAATACACTTTTTTCTTTCATTGAACAGGTCAAGTTAAAAAAGGGGGGGTACCAGCATGACTGTATGATTGCCTTTTCAAAAACACACAAAATACCTCCAACCTCGGGGGTGGAAATTAGCATGCACTTCCCCAAAACTTTGACTTTGTTCTGCACAAGACAAACCTTGCAGGTCAACACAGCAGGGGTGCCAAGTGGAATAAAATACTGGGGGGAGGTAAGCCCCGCCCCTCATAATCAATCAATGTCCAGAAGAGGGCAACCAAAATGGTCAAAGGCCTGGAAACGATGCCTTATGAGGAACGGCTTAGGGAGCTGGGTATGTTTAGCCTGGAGAAGAGAAGGTTAAGGGGTGATATGATAGCCACGTTCAAATATATAAAAGGATATCATATAGAGGAGGGAGAAAGGTTGTTTTCTGCTGCTCCAGAGAAGCGGACACGGAGCAATGGATTCAAACTTCAAGAAAGAAGATTCCACCTAAACATTAGGAAGAACTTCCTGCAGTAAGAGCTGTTCGGCAGTGGAATTTGCTACCAAGGAGTGTGGTGGAGTCTCCTTCTTTGGAGGTCTTTAAGCAGAGGCTTGACAGGCATATGTCAAGAATGCTTTGGTGGTGTTTCCTGCTTGGCAGGGGGTTGGACTGGATGGCCCTTGTGGTCTCTTCCAACTCTATGATTCTATGAATCACAGGACATGGTGCACACACACCATCAACTTTGGGGGGCCCTGCTTCCTTAAATATTTTATTGGGGAGGGGCCGAAGACCCCTCAGCCCCCTGCAGCTGGCTCCTATGCAATACAGCTAGTTGCCATTTTGATCCTCCATTCACCTTTCTAGTACTTTAGTCCTAATACCACTGTCTTCATTCCCCAGAAAAGAAGGGCAATTCCTTCCAGAAACCCACAGGCTGTCATTTCCAGGCCTCGTTTTTGCCTGGGCTTTAAGACCAGGGCCTGAGGCCATGCACAGTTGGCCTGCCCTTAAAATTTACTTACTTGCTTACTTATTGCATTTATATACCACCTTTATCTGCCAAGTATCTTGGGACAGTGTACATATTTCTCCTCCTCCCCTTTTCATCGTCACAGCAACTCTGTGGTCAGTTAGTCTCAAAGATGGTGACTGGCCCAAGGTCACCAAATGAGCTCCATGGCTGAGTGGAGATTTGAACCCTGCTCTCCTAGGTCCTAGTTAGATTGGTGGGGACATGAGGCAAGGCCTGTTCAAGGACAGCCTCTATCAGACAGAACTCCCTCAGTTGCCATATTTAAGAGTGTTTTAATTGTTCATGCTATTTCTCTGTTGTGACTCTCAAAACTGTTTTTATACTGCCTGAACTGTATCTCAACATAGTGCCTTTTTATTTTTACTTTAAAGTGGGCAAATGAAGATGCTGGACTTTATGGAACTCGCTGAAATGACTGGGAGGAGGAAGAGATGGTGGAAGAAGATTGGAAAAAATGTAAAACATATTTGAAAAAATATTGTAATATTTAGAAAATTATTTCCCTTAGCGAAGATAAAAAAATAGGCTATAAGCATTAAATTTAAGATTTGGAGGTAGAATTAAATAAATGTAGAATTTAAGTAATTGGTTATAGTTAATGGAATAATTAAATTAATAATTGATTATGAGAAAATGGTGAATAGATTGCTAAAGATGTATTACAATGAAATTCAGAAGGAAGGGACTGAGGGAAGTCACCTGAAGATGTTAATGAAAATTAGGTATATATAAGAAATGTATGTGTATGTTTTATATGTTTGTTTGTTTTGTTTTGTTTGTATTGTTGTATTCTTCTTTTTGTTTCTTATAAAATGAATAAATATTATTTTTAAAAAGTGCTTTTATTAGATTACTGTATTTTTATGGTTCATTTTCCATTTGCCACCTTGGGCAGAGTTGACCTAGGAAAGACACCTGATACAAATGTTTAAATGAAATAAATGCAAATTCCATAAACCAGGGACGAGAAGCCTATCAGCCTGCAGCCACCTGTGGGTCCCTGACCAATGGCAAAAACAGGCAGAATAACAGAAGTACTTCTTCACGCAGCATATATAAACACATGGGAACTGGTTGCCACGAAGGTGTGATGATGGCAAGTGGCTTAGATAGCTTTAGAAAGGGGATTAGATGCATCTGGGGAGGATAAGGCTATTAATGGCTACCAACAGGTTACAATGGCTGTGCTGCCTCCAGAATCGGTGTGCCCTGAATATCAGATGCTAATAAGCAACGCGGGAGACAATGGCCGGCTTCTGGTTAGCCACTGCTGGAAACAGATTGCTAAGCTTGATAGGCTGCTGATCAGATCCAGCAAAGGCTCCCCTTGGCCCAGTTCACATGCCATGGTAAAACATTGTCCTGGCTCTCCATGCCAGATGTGGAACTCATCACCGTGGCTGGAAGTTTTAAAAGGTTTTCACGATCATTTAGCCAAGAACAAACATAGGTTTGGCACTGCGGCTGGTTTGGAGGAAACCCAACCACAATCAGGGCAACGGACGCAACCGCGAAGCCAGGGATAGCGGATTGTTTCTTCGTAGCATTGGTAGAGAGAGAAGAGAAACAGGTGTGATTGGCTCTCACACAGTAAACCGTGGTTTTATGGCTTACTGTGATGCACGAATGCAGCCCTTACATTTTGGGGAGGGAAGAAATGGCCACTTACCCCTTCGTTTTGTGCTTCCTAAGGCTGGTCTGCCAAGAAACTAAGCTTCCAAATCTCTGCTTTAAGTTCAAGTCCCTGCTGTCCTACCCCATCGCCAACATAAAGCACCTACCCGTTCTCAGGCTCCTCGATGGGGTCCGTGAACTCCGAGTGCACAGCGGAATCGATCGCGCTATCCGTTTCTACTTCATCGTGCATCTCGTGATGCACCAGCGTGCTGGTGTCTTCGTCCGTGAAAGTCTCACACTCGCTATAGGTGCTCTCTGAGCCCATGTACGCACTGTCTGTCACTTCATTTGCCTGTTGCAGAGAAGAGGAGAAAAAGCAATGTAAGAACACACACACACACACACACAGAGAGAGAGAGAGAGAGAGAGAGAGAGAGAGAGAGAGAGAGAGAGAGAGAGATCGTGACAACTTCAAATCACAACTATGTTGTCTTTCAGCAGAAAGCCTTTTCAGGAAGAAGGGCTCTCTCTCAGTGGTAGAACAACTGCTTTGTATGCAGAAGGCTCCAGGTTCAATCCCTAACATCTCCATGTGGTGTCTGGGAGAGGCTCCTGCTGAAGCTCTGGAGAACCGCTGCCAGTCAGTGTTGTCAATATTGAGCTAGACAGACCAATGATCTGGCTCAGTATTGGGCAGCTTCCTATGTTCCTGGAGCTAGAATGAAAAGAGAGGGATGGAGTACTGAATGGAGTAGGCCATTTTGAGAAGGAGGGTCTTAACATACCTCCTTCACTGAAGGTACACATGCACACTTACTGATGTATACTTCTTCATAAACTCTATTACAACGGCCTCATCTGCACAGGGAGAAAAATTTGGCCACTGTGCTCTTCCCCAACTACCGGGAGCGAAGTCATGGTTTGGCGTAACATAATTGATGGATGGCACTTGTTGGGACTGGTAGGGTGGAAGGCAGGGAGCCCAACAGTAGGGGGAGCCAGACTAGTTCTAGTTTTGTTCTCATCCTCTTCCTCCTCGCTGAGTTCTACAAGGGCAACCCTAGGACTGAGGAGGAAGGTGACAAGCAGGGCCACCCCTTGGGCTGGCTGTATATAAGATTAAGGCAGGTGGGGGCCAGCTGAGAATCAGCCCTTCCTTTCCCTCCAACTCCTCAACTGTCTTTCTCCCAACTGACAGTTAAATCCCAACTGTCAAGAACCTCCAGCCAATCAGAGCATGCCACCATCCAGACCAATCAGAATGCACTGACCTGATCCAGGTCCCACCTAACATTCTCAAAGCAATCATCTCTCTCTCTCTCTCCTCTCAGAACTTGGTCACTAAACACCACTGCCAACCAGGCTTGTAACATCATTAACAGTATAAGGCCTTGGGTTTTCAGAGTCACAGAATACCCCCCCCCCATTTAAAACACAAACATAAACAGACATATCTATAGCCAGCCCAGCCAGCCAGCCCTACCATTTGTCTACATTCTACTATGAACAAACCATGAGGTGTGACCAAGGTTTGTTCTTGGCTTACCACACATGGTTTGTTTGGATCAAAACAAACCACGAGGCTGGATTCAGACGTTAGAGCGTTAAATCAGATAAATGAAGCAGGTAACTGAAATATTTGCAATCTGTGTCCTGCTATTAGGAATGGTCCCAGGGTAGGGTCCAGAGAACATGTGATGCAGCTAATCTACTCAGGCTAAGTAGATCTGATCTGGTCAGTGCCTGGGAGACACAGCCTGGGAACCCCCAATGTCACAGTGCCTTGAGTTCCACAGTAGAAGGACAGGTGGATAGACATGTACTAAATCTACTATATATTTTGGAAAGTTGTTTGTTCACTGCGTAGCTGGATACTTCCAAATTTTTGCACAATGGGTCCTGAGATCAAGGAGCAGGTTTTCATCTATGTTTGGATACAACTAGATAGATGCCCATTTTAATCAAGATCACCAATGGAACATTTCAAAACTGCACTGCTTTTATTGTTTCTTAGAATTCCTGAGCAACGTTGGGTACAACGCTCTAGTAAATAAAAACAAAAGCCTTCAGAGTGTATTGCTTTTCGAGCCATTAAGGACAGACCTTTTCAACAAGCAACCAACAAATCCAGGTTACACATATCCATTTGTGTTTTAACACCTTCCCCCCACTTTTTTAAAGGCACTTATTTCTGCTGAACACACGTCAGAATAATCTCTGGGAGAATACCGCTTATTCCCTTCTACTCCAAAGAGAATGCAAAAGCAGGCAAATTACTCCAAGGTCATCTTGACTCTTGACTATTAAATTTGCACACCAGGGGAAAACAAATAAATGCACGCCCATATCAAGTTCAGAGGAGCTTTTTCAAAAACACTGCAAAGTTCTGTATCAAGAAAGGTTATTAAAGGAGACACCATGTGCTTAGCAGCAAGATTTTGCAAGCTTTCATGCCACTCGCTTAAATGTCAAAGGCATACAGGAGACAGGTAAACAGAGGATCACTCCAAAACTGTATTTCTCTCTAGATTTTCAGCATGATCCTGAAGCCTTGAGCTGAAGTGTGAAAACTGATCAAAGTCCCCTTAACAGAGTAACATTTAACTATTTTTTTAAGAACTGAAACCCTCTGCCAGCTTGCTTAACCATATCCCCTGTCCCCCCAAAAAACCAGTTCAAAACTGATAGCTCTTGTCAATGTTCCTTTTTTAAAAGATTTATTACTCTTATATCATACCTTTATTTCACAGAACGTATGGTAAAGGTTCTCCCCGTTTTTCCCTCATGACCACCCTGAGGGATAGGACAGGTTAGGCCAGGCTTCCTCAACCTCAGCCCTCCAGATGTTTTTGGCCTACAACTCCCATGATCCCTAGCTAGCAAGACCAGTGGTCAGGGATGATGGGAATTGTAGTCTCGAAACATCTGGAGGGCCAAGGTTGAGGAAGCCTGGGTTAGGCCCAAAGTCAGAAGGCTGAGGTAAGTTTCTCCAGTTCCAGTTCAATACTCTAATCCAGGCACCCCCAACCTGCGGCCCTCCAGATGTTTTTGGCCTACAACTCCCACGATCCCTAGCTAGCAGGACCAGTGGTCGGGGATGATGGAAATTGAAGTCCAAAACATCTGGAGGGACGGAGGTTGGGGGTGCCTGCTCTAATCAATACATTCATCCGTTTGCAACCCCACATTCAAGGGCAGCCCCACGAGGGAGGAACGCAGTAGCTCAGCTTTCATTTGACGAAGGCATGGGTGACTGTTTCTTGGTCCCCTCCACTGGGCAGAAAAGGGGGGGGGTCTAAGTGGGAGTTGTAGTCCAAATATCTGGAGGGCACCAGGTTGGCAAAAGCTGGTTTTAAAGTCGCAGCTCTACACCAGTGTTTGTGTGCATTGGCACACAGGAGAAGCGGCTTCTGCTCCTCAATAGGCAAAGTAGAGAGAGCACATCTCCGAAGGAGTTCTAAGTTTCAGCCGCTTGACAAACAGCACTGCTTTGGAGCAACAGCAGGTAAAGCCTTGCCTGGTCATTTCTCTTTTGTTCCCTCCAATTAAATATTAAACCCTCAGCCAAGATGCCTGGGAGACAGGCTCACATTCCTAACTTAGATATCCATTTACCAAAAAGCAAAGCCTCCAAAAAAAACTGCTGCTGCAGCAAGAGCAAAAAAAAAAAGTTAAACTGTCACCTGGGGGGGGGGGGAATCCATCTCCCCGCCTGCACCTCGCCCCCATTTTACAGCCTCAGGAAGGGCAGCTGGTTTCCAGGGCAGCTGTTGAAAGACCTTTGCAGATTCCTCCGCTAAGGAAGTTTGTTTTTCGTGTTACCAGCAGGCCTGACCTCAGCACATTCTACAGATAAATCTTTTCTATGAATTGCCCAGGCAACGTTGAACAAATACTCAATTTAAAAGGGGGGGAGGGGGGAGAAAGAAGTGGCAAACGGAGTCTTGAAAACAACAACACATATAAACAGTAAAAAATAAAATAAAGGCTCAGTGTCCAAGTCTTTTACATTTTGCGTTCAAGGTAATATCAAATACAGTAGTAACACTTGCATTCTCTGCAAAAAACAACCTGCTAACATTATAGCAGAGGTTGAGGGTTTTTTTGCCCCTTCTGTCAGCCAGTCTTTAATGTTTTCACCATAGGTTGAAATAAATAAATAAGAAAATTGTCCAGTAGCACCTTAGAGACCAACTAAGTTTGTTCTGGATATAAGCTTTCGTGTGCATGCAAACTTCTTCAGATACTTGCAAGTTTCTTTGTGAGGTTGATAAGAAAAGGTATCTGAAGAAGTGTGCATGCACACGGAAGCTTATACCCAGAACAAACTTCGTTGGTCTCTAAGGTGCTACTGGACAATTTTCTTATTTTTTTATTTATTTCAACTGCGTCAGAGCAATACGGCTACCTACCTGAATCTTCACCATAGGTTGCGAGGGAACAAGCAACAACACACTGCAGTTACAAAAAGTTATATTCACAATCACTTAACTTAATTGCATTATGGACAAGCTTAAGAACAGCTGTCAAGGATGCCTGCCCCAGTTATACCACAGGTTCCATTCAATGCAATAGCTCAGGTCCAGTACCCTGGCCTGTTATGTTTACTCACACATCCTTAAAAAAAGAAGTAGTTCTGTAGAGCCCTATCTTAGTCTAAGACCACCTGCTCTTCATGCAGAAGGTCCCAGGTTCAATCTCTGGCATCTCTAAGTGGGGCTTAGAGAGATCCATGCCTGAAACTTTGAATAGCTGCAGGTCTGTGTGTAGACCAGGGATGGCTATCCTGCAAGCCACATATGGATGCTTAAACATGTGTTTGTAGCTCAGTGCTAGAGCAGAAGCCCCCAGGTTCGATCCCCACCATCTCCAGGTAGGGCTGGGAATGTCCCCCGCCTGAAACCTCATGGAGCCACTGCCAGCCAGTGTTGACAATACTGAGCTAGATGAACCAGGGGTTTGGCTCAGTACAGGTGAAACTCGGAAAATTACAATATCGTCAAAAAGTGCATTTATTTCAGTAACGCAACTTAAAAGGTGAAACCAATATATGAGATAGATGCATGACATGCAAGGCATGATATGTCAAGCCTTTATTTGTTACAATTGTAATTCTTTGTCATTAGACAGGTCAATTATAAATGGAATGTAATTAATGAAATGTAATAGTGATGTTTATTTTTGTAACTATTTGTTTTATTACTGTGGAATTTCCAAAAGAAAGCATTTGTAAAAATTTAAAGAAAAAGAAAAAATAATAAGTTGCATTACTGAAATAAATGCACTTTTCGAAGATATTCTAATTTTCCGAGTTTCACCTGTATAAGGCAGCTTCCTATTTTCTCTATAAGCCTATTCTTTCCATACACACCCCAACCTTAACAGCACGTGGAATTGCCTTCAGGGAACATCATTACCACTAGCTCTGATAAGATCTCCATCCTCCCCTAATGGAAAAGGACTCCAGAGTCTCTGGGAAGAACAGCCGAAGGATTGGTGGTGGCAAGGGAAAGAGTGGGGGACGCATATATAAAAAAGCAACTTTCTTATGGATACTGGAAATGTCTGCACTTAATGCTTGCAGAGTAATCAAACGAAGGAGGAGATTTCATATGCACACCTTCACCATGAGTTCCTGGGGTGGGGTACACCAATTAAAAAATTACAGTATTAAAAGCAGTGGAAACAAAACTACAGACAAGAGAATACGGTGGGTAAAGAGAGAGATCAGATGTTGTAGGTAAGAGGTACACAACGAAAACAACATATAGAAGGTGCCAGATGCGAGGAGGGGATCCCTCAGCTTAGGGGAGGCCACAGAAAATGCCCACTCCCTGGCCGCTGCCACCTCAAACTTCTGAGGACTGTAGCGCTGTAAGGTGCAAACTACTGCTGAACAAAACTTCAATAAAGAATGGGGAAAATTTATGATTTACTTCAGAGACCACTGTAAGCAGATGAAAACATTAGCAGGATTGCAATAACACTTGTAATGTAGAAGATTCTATGGATAAACTGGAGAGACATAAAATTTGGATGATGAAATAATACACAGTTGAAAATGTTTATAATAGGACTCATGGAGGGGAGATTCTAGAGCAATCTCTAAATATGGATATGTATTTTGCATTGTTACAACTCTACATCTGTAAAATCAAATAACAATTACTTCCAAAAAAACCTGTTGATTGCTGAACAGAATATTTTATGCAAGCACCTTCCTCTATTTCCCAAACTCCGCAGGATCCACAGTGTGTTAATTCTGCAACCATTCGAAGAAATGATTTACATCAATTGCTTGTGCTGACCTCGCTGCTCCCCAGCCTCCCCACAAAACCGGTTTCTCTGTTGCTCAACAGATCCAAACCCTTTTCCTTCCTGGATGAGCTCAACGATACTGGGAGAGCACAAACCCCCGCAGAAGTACACCCTTCTTTTAAAACATGCACCCACACATACAAACTCACAGGTGGAGAACACCACGTCTTAGCAGGCTCAGGGAAAACGCTGACTAGGTATGGCCGAAGTGTTATGGGCGGACAGATGGACAGGCGAGTACCCCTCCCAACACAGGCCGAACTGCCTCGAAACCCACCTGAGGGGCTGCGCTAGAGCATTCCAGAGAGGACCGGAATTCGGACCATGTTAGCACCTCGGATTGGCACCGTTTTCCTTTTAAAGCCGGGGGATAATCTTTTACCTGGAGGCAGGCAAAGTTCCTACTCTGAAAAGCGAAAGTCCAACTCTGGATACGCTTACTTAGAAACACACGCACCTCCTGGCTTTCTGCTGGGGGTGGGGAGGAGGCAAGAAGCGATCAGGAAGTACAAACTGGGCTGGTTTGAACAAACTGGCCTCAGCTCTCTCAACAGAGTTCCTTTTGTTCTTGAACTCCCCAGATAACAGCCTACAGGCTAATCTCCCCCCACCCAGCCCACCCCCATTTCCCTGCCGGTGTTTCACTGGCAGGCTGGGAAGGCTCAATTCTTGCAACGCAGACCTCAGCCACCTTTGAACAAAAACAGCTAAGCTAATGTTTTAAACTTGTGTCAAAGGAACACCCCCCCCCCTTTCTAGCTCATGAACATTTCTCTCTCCCTATACAAAAAGGGAGGGGGGGCTGTCATGCAGAGAAACTGATTGCCAAGGGATTAGGGATAGGAAAATGGAAGGATTTCGATGCCATCGGGTCTAACTGTGGGATTCACTGCTGCAGGAAGTGATGGTGATGGCCATGTACAGACTTTGGTGGCTTTAAATAATGGGAAGCCAATTTGTAGATGATACAGGTCAAGAACAGGGAACCTCAGGCTTGGGGGCTTCTCCATATGCCCCCCCCCCCAGGTCTCTCTCCATTCTTGCTTCACACCCTCCTTGAGTATTTTTGCCTTGCTAGACTTTATCATTGAACTCTGATAATGCTTCTTGCTTGCCTGGATCATCTATATATATATAAAAATGTAAAAATCTTGAAAGTGTCGGCCGCACTTTTCTCCATAACCGCTTGACCGATCGTCCTGAAATTTTGACACAACGATCCAGGCCACTTCCCGATGGTTGTTGGGGACAAGAACCCCTCAAATTTCGCATCTGGGCAGGCAGAAACCTGGTTTTCCACCAAGTCAAACAGCGCCCTCAAGTGGCGTTATACCCTCCTCCACCCCCTCCCTTCCTGTGAAATCTAAGCCACACCCACAAACCAAATGACATCATCAACCAAGCAACTGAAACCACCAAGGCGGCCATTATCAGACCCCTAGGCCTTTGTTTTATGTAGGCCCCCACTAGGCCCGTGGGGGGGTAACCCACAGCAAAGCACTTGGGGGCACGGCAAGGGGTTTTTACTTTACAATTTAGCACCACTACCCCCAAAAAATCCCCCATCAAATAACCACAAGACAAAAATAAATACCATCCTTCAAAACGTCATGAGATACGCCGGTCACGGAGGGGGGGGGGGAACAAACAGAATAGATCATGGATCGGGACACATGGGGCAGTCACAGGGATTAGCCACAACAATGCGCCACACCCACAAACCCTGCCTCCGCTATGAGATCCTGTAAAACAGGGGGACTCTGAGGCTCAGGGGGATATGAAGGGGGCCTATTACCAGACAACCCACAGAGTCAGGCCAGGGCCAAGGAATGGAGATGCAGGGCGGAGGCCTTGGGTCACATTTAAATACTAGCCCAAGCCAAGGCCTTGCCTCTACTTTACAGCCTAAAGACTAGGCCCCGGCTCCATTTTACAGACTAGGCCTCAGCTCTAGAGCCCTTTAAATACTATCCCGAATGGAGCCCTGGGTGGGAGGTGGGGGGAGGAGGAGCCCAAATAGGTTATGGGCTGACGTAGGGTGGGGGGAGCAACTGTCCAACCACCACCAAAACAGCCATTCCACCCCCCAAAGCCTCTCCCGGCGGCTGCATTAATAAATGCCTGGCAGCTTTATTTCTCCTAACACACACTTGGGGGCACAGCGAGGGGTTTTCGCTTTATAATTTAGTGGGTGTTGTGTCACATGCGAGGCTCCAGCGGCCATTTTAAGTAAGGGCAGTCGTGCCCCTTTTAACCTAGGCTTTACCGTGTTTCTCCGAAAATAAGACACCGTCTTATATTTATTTTTCCTAAAAACAACCCACAGTGGCTTATTTTCAGGGGATGTCTTTTTTTTATTACGTGTCCAGCCTTGCCTCTTCCTTGGGGCCCTCCAGAACTGCGCCTATCACTATGTCTTATTTTCGGGGTATGGCTTATATTGCACAAATGCTTAGAAATCCTGCTATGGCTTATTTTATGGGTATGTCTTATTTTAGGAGAAACAACAAATACTACAACTGATTGCAAGCCTCTGTCTTTTTTAAAAACAAAAACAAAAAAACAACCATGCACTTTCTCTCCCCAGTTTAAGTCCTCAGATATTTGTAATGGCCACCCCCTACCCCATTTACAATCCCCTACATTCCCCTTGCCACTTCCTAGGTTTTTTATGGAACTGAACAACTCGGGTGCTTCAGAACACGCCTTCTGTTGCCAGGCCCTTGCAGGGCCAGACAGAGGCTCGGGCCAGGTACATAATGTGTCCCTGTTTTTAACCCTTTTGTTACTGTTTTCATTTTACTGATTGTGAATATGCTGACCGAGGCCCCCTTTAGATTCGGAGGCCCACGTCAAGTGGCCCATATGACCCCCCCCTCCTTCTGTCTGGGCCTGTCTGTTGCTACGGGGCTGTGGGGCTTCGCTATTTGACACACACACCCGTCAGTATTTTTTAAGTAGTTCTCTGTGTCCCAGGGCGCATCGTCACCCCAATCCTTAATCTAAATATATAGAAATGTTCACGATGCGTGCGCAGGGGCCAATGTATGGAGATACAGGGGGGAGGGGACAACAGAGGGCTCAGGCAAAAGTAAATACTGGGAAATGGAACCCAGAAACTGACATTTCCTTCTCCAAGGGTGGGGGCCAATGTAGGAAGGTACCGGGGGTTGGGGCCAACACTCCCCAGGGACAACAGAGGGAAGGGTATCCTACCGAAACACAGGGATGAGCCGGGGTGGAGGGAGGAGGGGCAGGATACAGGATAAGTCATGGATCGGGACAGGGTGGGGTGGGGAATCACAGGAAAGAACCACAGCAACGCGTGGCCGGGTCAGCTAGTAGAATCATAGAATTGTAGAGTTGGTCGAGACCCCAGGAGTCATCTAGTCCAACCTCCTGCAATGCAGGAATCTCAACTCAAGCACACATGACAGATGGTCATCCAACCTCTGCTTAAAAACCTCCAAGGAAGGAGAGTCCCCCACCTCTTGTGGGAGTCAGTTCCACTGTCCAATAGCTCTTACTGTCAGAAAGTTCTTCCTGATGTTTAGTCGGAATCTCCTTTCTTGTATCTTGAAGCCACTGGTTTGATTCCTACCCTCCAGAGCAGGAGAAAACAAGATTGCTCCTTCCATGTAACAGTCCTTAAGATATCTGAATATGGCAATCCTATCTCTTCTCAATCTCCTCTTCTCCAGCCTAAACATACCCAGCTTCCTCAACCATTCCTCATAAGGCTTGGTTTCTAGACCCTCTTGATCATCTTGCTTGCCCTCGTCTGCACACCTTCCAGCTTGTCAATATCCTCCTTAAATTGTGGTGCCCAGAATGGAGGATAGAGGGATCCGTGTGGGTGTGTGCAGAAACATGCCTACTGTTGTTGTTTAGTCGTTTAGTCATATCTGACTCTTCATGACCCCATGGACCATAGCACGCCAGGCACTCCTGTCTTCCACTGCCTCCGGCAGTATGGTCAAACTCATGTTCGTGGCTTCAAGAACACTGTCCAACCATCTCGTCCTCTGTCGTCCCCTTCTCCTTGTGCCCTCAACCTTTCCCAATATCAGGGTCTTTTCCAGGGAATCTTCTCTTCTCATGAGGTGGCCAAAGTATTGGAGCCTCAGCTTCAGGATCTGTCCTTCCAGTGAGCACTCAGGGCTGATTTCCTTAAGGATTGATAGGTTTGATCTTCTTGCAGTCCATGGGACTCTCGAGAGTCTCCTCAAGCACCATAATTCAATTCTTCGGCGATCAGCCTACTGTACAAAGGTAAAATTAGCATCCATGCCCCCACCCACTTTTGCCTCTGGCCCCACCCACCATGTCCCCCCCCCGAATATTACTTTGAGGGAAATGCAGCCCTCTGGCTGAAAAAAGCTTTGCCACTCCTCTTATAGGTCTATCTCCCAAAGCTAGACATGGTTGCTAAGCTGAGCCACCATATCTAGAGGCACTCTACCTCAGAGTAACAGATGCTGGGGACACAGAAGAGCTCCCAGAAGTATCTGGTTGGCCATTACTGCCATATGTGATGGGGTTAATTGAGGACAGCCCCACCCAGATATCTAGGGCGTGGCCTTGCTTACCTAGAAGTAATTGGTGATGCTACAGTAGGTCCAAGATTTATGGGGCTGTGTGCAACTGCAGATTTCACACGTGATTCAAAAAAAAGCACCTGACTAATGTAATTGCATGGTTGAGCTAGCGCTCTCTCTCCCTCCCCCCCCCACAAAAAACACTGTTTTCACAGAAAGTACGCTGTGCCCCAGAGGAAGCAATGTCCAAGCTTAAGGAGATAAAGGGATTCAGTCAACTTCAGCCACCTGACATTCCTCACATCACTGAGCACACAGGAACATAGTCCTTAAGTAATCATTTGCAAAAAGCAACAAAAGACAAGTTGCGATTAGAAGGCGGCTCTCCTCCAGCCCCAGAATGAGCAGAGCTTCTCTAAATCAAGACGACAGGCAGACGAGCCAAGACTCCATATATCCAGTGCAATGGCTGGACTAGTTCATGAGACACAAAAGCACTATGGTTGATGGAAAGTGTCGACAATGGTAGTGTCTACTATGGTGGCGGAAAGGGTCTGGTTCTGCCCAGGCATTTGAAGAAACTAAAAATAATAATGTGATTTTTAAACTGATAATGTGATTTATGAGTTTTGGGGCTAGACACACAGACACAGACACACAATGATGCAGGACTCAGAGCATCTGATGGGAACCATACATTGGCAAAAGTCTCTTCCTGCACTTCAGGAAACCTTGTTTGTAACTGCCATGAAAAACTGGGTGAAACCGAGCCAAAGTCCTGCCAAATGGGGAGACAGTATCTTCACATCAGCAGAGTTAGGACCTACCGTGTCGAAAATCAGGCAAAGTCACGTTTCGGCCTGCCATCTTGATTCAATATGGTGCCCAGCATCCCAACATCGGCAAAGACTGCCACCTCGGGAACCCGTGTAGGTGCTAATATCTCAAGAGGTGTTCAAACCCACAGTGGACAGACAGACAGACAGACAGACAGACAGACAGACAGACCACTTTCCAAAAGTATAGCAGATTCCTGAAGTATATCCACTACAGCTGGCCATGGTTCCGCTTTTATGGCGAAGAGCTCTGCATCAGATGCTCCACTGCTTTACACACCGTTCGATTCGTAGGCTGTCTGAATGTGTGGGAAATTCCTCTCTGAAAGCCTGCGTTTGCACTAGTGGATAGCTGGACTTTGCTGTTTTCTTCTAGAAACTTTAATCCTGTTCCACATACTTTTAACTGCTTCTTTTTTAATGGCTGACTTTCTAAGCATTTCCCTGCCCTGTAGTAGCTGGGGGTTGAACCTGGAACCCTGTGCTATGGATCTTCATTTTAATTCAGAAGCAAGATTGTCTTACTAGACCACAGGTCTAGTAACCAGCACCATCACTATCATTAGTATTAATTTATATACTGCTTAACAGCCAGCGAGGCTTCTAAGTACTTTACAAGTATAAAGGATACTTGTGCACAAGCATAAACGACAGGTTGCATGAAGGGTGTTCATAGTTAAAAGTTAAAAGAACATAGTTAAAAGAACAAAAGCAAGCTTTACAGGACTCTGGTGCTTTCCACTCATTATACACACATCCTTCACTTTCAATTGATCTAATACAAGCTCTCAAAAATACAATACAACCTCTTTCAGTCTCTTCCCAAGTCAGTCCAGCCCGATTACAGCACTTCTCCTAATTCCACCAACACTCATTTTGTCCAATCTTGGTTCAAGTTGTGTTTTTGACCACACCTCGAATGCCTGTCTTACAACTGTGTTCTACAAATAAAGGGATTTTGTTGTTGCTGCTGCTATTCCGTTTTTGAATGCATTTTAAGATCACCCAAGTGTATTATATTGATCAGTCAGCAGAGGGCAGCGTTGCCAACAGAGAGAGAGAGAGAGAGAGAGAGAGAGAGAGAGAGAGAGAGAGAGAGAGAGAGAGAGACTAGGAAGAGGTTTGTTTGTTTATTTTCATTTATTCTTTAATATGAGAAATGCATGCTCTCCTTTGGTTTTGGCAACTTGCTTTGGTGGTGGTGGTGGAAATAACAAACGATCTATGCCTGCCTAAAGGAACAAAATACAAAGACTCTTTTGTGGCACATTGGCACTGTTTTATTGGAGATTAAATACAAAAGCATCTCCTGTAAGCATTCTGGCTGCTATGAATATTGTGGACCTGAATTTGGATACTTTCGGAAAGACTGCACCATCAGATTGATGGTTTTGATTTTTTAAAAATTATTATTTCACTTTACACTCTCCTTGTCCCGTCATCAAAACGAAAAGGGGATTGTTCTGTACTATTAAACAGTTATTAATAAAAATGTATTTTTAAAAAATTAAAGGGCGGGGAAGAGAATAAAAAGAAAGGGCCTCATCTCCTGTGGCAACCGCTGACTCCCAAGGAGCAATAGCCACACTTAAGTTGCATCACTGCGGCTAGGCCCCACTTCTGCGTTGTCTTTGGGCAAAAGCAGCTTCCAACCAAGCTCTCATCTTGTAACTGGAGAGTCTGAGGGACAGGAGAGAACCTCTGTTTGAACCTTCTCAAGTGTCATTAGGAGAAAACAAAGCCAGATGGATTTAGCTGCCACTCACTCTGCCTGACCTGGGATGTATTTGCAGAGGCGGCAAGATCTGAGTGGGGATGAAAGGGGGGGGAGGAGTGGAGCCATATGACCTGCATGCAGTTTTTAAATGCCCAAGGGCACGACCTCAGGGAAATAAATTGGGCTTGAAAAAATGTAGTTGTCACGCTGTGCCCCCCCCCAAATTTGCTGGTTACACTGTTCTTTTGAATGGAGTGGAAAGCTCACAAGCAACTATACCTTTGCAGCAACCCAGTGGCCACAGGCTTCAACATTCAAAAAATCATAGAATCATAGAGTTGGAAGAAACCACAAGGGCCATCTAGTCTAACCCCCTGCCAAGCAGGAAACACCATCAAAGCATTCCTGACAGATGGCTGTCAAGCCTCCGCTTAAAGACCTCCAAAGGAGGAGACTCCACCACACTCCTTGGCAGCAAATTCCACCGTCAAATAGCTCTTACTGTCAGGAAGTTCTTCCTAATGTTTAGGTGGAATCTTCAATCCATTGCCCCATGTCCGCTTCTCTGGAGCAGCAGAAAACAACCTTTCACCCTCTTCTATATGACATCCTTTTATATATTTGAACATGGCTATCATATCACTCCTAAACCTTCTCTTCTCCAGGCTAAACATACCCAGTTCCCTAAGCCGTTCCTCGTAAGGCATCGTTTTGGTTGCCCTCCTCTGGACACATTCCAGCTTGTCTGTATCCTTCTTGAACTGTGGTGCCCAGAACTGGACACAGTACTCCAGGTGAGGTCTGACCAGAGCGGAATAAAATGGTACTATTACTTCCCTTGATCTAGATGCTATACTCCTATTGATGCAGCCCAGAATCGTATTAGCTTTTTTAGCTGCTGCATCCTGCTCTGCCCCAGGCAAATGACTAGCATGAAACGGAGCACTCATGTCATCAAGACAGGCCGACAGCCATATATTTCAATCGTCCTGCAAAGCTTCCTTAATGCATAACCAAAGAAAGAGGTGGGGGAAATCCACATTGGAGACAAGGCCTGACACTGGATAAGGTGAGGCAAGCCTGCATAAAGATTTGTACTTCCCCCGTCTTTCATGCTTGCAATACTCACCCCTGAACCTGCAGACTAGAGGACGGAGAATTAAACAACTGCTACACCAAGAAATCAAAGCCACCAAGTCCTTCCTGCCCATTTATCAAGGAAAGCAAAAGGGGCCATGCTAACTAATTTCAAGCAGTGGGTATATAATTCTGGTCTCCATCCAGTCCTGCACACAGATGGATGCTTCTTTGCAAAAGCAAGCGTTCTTAAGAAAATAAATGTGGCAGGAGTGGGGGGGGCGGTGGGTGTGAGAGATCCCGTAAACGGTGGCGCATGGCACTGCCACCTTGCGAGGCTGCCAAGAAAGCCCTCGCAGATTAAGAATACCACATTTCCTCATCAGTTGGTGAATTCTTTTTTAAAGTCCTCAAAACAATCCATCAGCATTTTAGGGCAATTGTCTCCTAACAGAGATTTTTTCCAAAGAAATTTTCTGTAATATAATGCATTTAAAAATAAATAAATGAATGTTATTTTCCAGAAACATATGCACACTTTAGTATATGCACTGTTGCACAGATAACTTGGCTGCAGACTTCCATTGCAAAATCTGGAAAAAGAGCCAATTTTGAAGGATAGAAGTATGAATTAGGCAAGTTTGCCTTTAAACTGAATGGCATTCAGAATTTGGGATTAAGAAAGGGGATGGGGATTGTTAGAATTTGAAACTAGGAAAAGATTTTCTTTTTAGGGGGAAATAAAAGGCTAAGGGAAATTAAAAGAAATAGTTAAAATTAAGACATTTTGAGAATTATATAATTACAGTGGAACCTCGGTTTATGAATACCTCGGTTTATGAATTTTCAGTTTATGAACGGCGCGGAACCATCTGGAACGGATTAATTCATTTTCCATTACTTTCAATGGGAAAGTTCGCTTCAGTTTATGAACGCTTCAGTTTATGAACAGACTTCTGGAACCAATTACACCCATGCTTCAGTTTATGAACGCTTCAGTTTAAGTACTCCGCGGACCCGTCTGGAACGGATTAATCCACTTTCCATTACTTTCAATGGAAAAGTTTGCTTCAGTTTATGAACACTTCAGTTTAAGTACTCCGTGAACAGATTAATCCACTTTCCATTACTTTCAATGGGAAAGTTCGCTTCAGTTTATGAACGCTTCAGTTTATGAACAGACTTCCGGAACCAATTGTGTTCATAAACCGAGGTACCACTGTATTAGGTTTAATATAGCGAAAGCTGTGAAACAAGATTTGTAATTGACCCGGGAAGGGAAGGACGGGGAAGTCGGGGATAAGATTGTAATAAGATATTGTTTAGTTTTGTTACCGTTTATATATATATATATATATATATATATATATATATATATATATATATATATATATACATACACACACACACACACATTTTTTGTTATTTTTTGCTATTGTTTTTCTTTTTCCGCTTGCTCTCTTTTTCTTTATTTTTTGCAAAAATCTCAATAAATATATTATAAAAAAATAAAATAAACTGAATGGCATTTCTCCCCCGGCCCCATCCCTAGCTGAGACCCATGAGTGACCAAGCGGTGTGGGCCTGGTTTAAGGTGGGTCGCCACAGCAGCACTCCCACCAGGTAACAAACCGACGAATTAAGCAACGGGGGGTCCCCAAATACGTGTTTGGTTTTAGGGCCAGTCTTCTGGGCCTGAAAAGGCTGGAGGCGGCTGCTGTAAAGACTCCAACCCTGTACAGGCCTTAGTCACAAGGGGCAAGCAAAAGGCTTTGCGTCCAGACACTCACCTCAAATGTGACAAAGTCATCAAACTCATCGGGACAGGCGGATGGCGGTTCGTCATGGGCATATCCCATAGTGCAGAGCTGGCTGTCAGGAACTGCTGAAAGGGGGTGAGAACACACACACACACCAAAATATTATTACAAGAGGGAAAGGCAGTTTTTTATTTTAAAAAAACAACATCCAGGGGTTGGAACACTCCTCCAGTGAAGACTCAAGCAGCAGGAGAAGCGCCAGGGGATGAATGCAAAGGACATTCTGTAAGCCCAAGGCTTCCACCCAAAGAGGAGGGTGCCCGCCAGGGGTGCCAGCTTGAATTAAATATTGGGGGGTCCAGGTAAGCCCTACCTTACATAATTGATCAAATGACGTGGCACACACAAACCATTTGAATGGGAATTCCCTTCAACTGAGGTGTGAGGGAGCTGGTCGAACTTTCCACAAGTAACGACTCCCGACTCCACGTCTGTGTATTTACAACGTTTTATTATACAGATATGTACAAGACAGAGCTAAAGTTCACAGGTCCATTCAGCCACTTTCAGATCCCGGAAGTGGCATTCTGCGGGAACGCCTCCAACACAGTAGTCTGGAAACCGCTAGTCTCCTCCTTTCTTCCCTACGTTTAAGTCCCCTGCGTTGTTGAGGCGACGGGGCCACTACCTCCCCCTCTGTTCCCGAGCTGCTCAGATGTTGCCCAGGCTCTCCCTCCATCACAGGGCTCTGTACCTGCCTGTCACTCCTGCATGACGTTCCCGGACTCCCCTGGCGTTGCTCGGAAGTCCCAGCATCAGAGACCTCGCTGGGCTCTCTGCTGACCCCTGGTGATCCCCTGACATCAGGGGGGTGGCCCCCTCAATTATTTTAGGAGGAAACGAAGGGACCTTGGCCCCATGGCTCCTCTGGTGCCCACTGTGCCTCTCTCCTTGCCTTTATCAGCTGCACTGGCTCCCGGTGGAGTACAGGATCAGATTTAAGGTGCTGGTTTTGACCTTTAAAACCCTATGCGGCTTAGGACCCTCGTACCTATGGGACCGCCTCTCCTGGTATGCCCCACGGAGGACCTTAAGGTCCACAAATAACATTCTGGAGATCCCAAGCCATAAGGTGGTTAGATTGGCCTCAACTAAGGCCAGGGCCTTTTCAGTACTGGCCCCAACTTGGTGGAACGCTCTCTCACAGGAGACCAGGGCCCTGCGGGATTTGACATCTTTCCGCAGAGCCTGCAAGACGGAGCTGTTCCGCCTGGCCTTTGGCCTGGACTCAGTCTGACCCCGGTGTTACCCTCCCTTATGGTTTTTGACTTGGGCCTTTTTAAAAATGAGGCTGCATTTAAAATTTTAAATGTAAATTTTATTTTAACCCGTAATTTAACTAATTGTTTTTCTTTCTTTATGTCTTGTTGTAATTTTATTGGTGTCAGCCGCTCTGAGCCCGGTTTCTACTGTGGAGGGCGGGGCATAAATAAAAAATTATTATTATTATTTTTCTCATCATCATCACCATCATCATCATCACCATCATCATCTCCGCTTCTGCATCTCTATGTGAGGTGAGGTGCAATGTTCAATCCTTGCTGATACAGAGATGGAGCAGAATGGCCTCCCTCCGAGAGGCAGCATGCCCGCTATTATGAGATAATTGCTTGAAAATATCGTTTGGAGTAAAATAAATTTTATTTAATTGAAAATACGTAATGGGTTGTATTAAACACTGGGCATACTCAGGAGTAGAAATTTGTTGGAGCTAATGCAAAAATAATATTCCAGCAAGAGATATAAACTGACTCAAATATTAAAAGAAAAAGACACATATAGAATCTTGGCACAAGATTTAGATGAATCTAAAAGGGGGCTTTGATTCTTGAACAAATGTTGCTTTAACACAGCATTCCTCACACAAATACAGAATTTACAATGCATGTTCCAAGCAGAGGTCAAAAAGGCCATTTAAGATTTTGGTCAGATTCCAAAAGCTGAGCTCAGGAAAATCTCTATAATTTCTTTTTTTAAAAAAATTATTTGCAGATAAGTTCAAAGAAACAAACTTTAAGTCTTAAAATCTTGTGGCTATATGTTAAAAGCAACAAGTCACCGGTCAAATCTAAGATGCCCATACCCAGAAATCTAACACAGTTGGAAGTGTGGTGTGGTGATGTCTCGGGGATGCAAATTCAAATTGCAACTATAGAAAACCATATAATTTTATGTCAAAAATAAGAAAATTGCACAGTGTGGTCAAAGGAAACTGAAAATGCATTTGTTAAATATAATTAACTTTGAAAAGGTAAGAAAATAGTTATAACGGTGGATAGAAAATATTAATAATCTACCATTAGAGTGGGCATAGAGAATGTATCAGTTTGCTGCTACCACACTTTCACTGGCAGATAAAAACATAGGTAAATGGCGTTTCCATGCGCTCTGCCACTCATCACAGTGTTCTGTTGCTCCAGAAGCGGTTTAGTCATGCTGGCTACATGACCCTGTTATAAGAATTTTGAGGTCATATCTATATATATATAATAATTGTTCATAAAACATGTACATGAATGTACAGGCACATGTCTGAAGCAGCACAGGAAGACAGGCCTTTCTGACACCATTTTGACTCTCTCTCTGACCAGGTGTTCCTCTGCAAGGAAGAAGTGGGGTGGGGGGAACCTTCTCATTGTCTCAGGAATTAAAGTGATAATCCCTGGCATCCTGATACCTGACTGCCAGACAAAAGGGTGTGATTAACTTGGCTGGGAAACAGGGAAATGTAAATATCTCTCAATTTTGTTGATTAGGTTTTGGGGGGCAGGGGGCAGGGTCCAGACTGCTCAGATTACTGCCACCAGACCTCCCCTTTCATGATGTACCTATGATGAATCTAGGGAGGGGGGTCTTGGGCTACACCCCTTCTGTGACATATGGATGATGCTTCTGGGGGGTGGGCTGAAACCAATTTCAAATTTCTTTTTAAGGGCAAGACATCTTTGTTTGGGGTTCCTTCCTTGTTCTCCTGTGTGAGAGGAAGGACCCTGTTGCAACAGCAAAAATAAAAGTGCCTTGCTTCGTACGTCCTGGTTTGGTCTCTGTTATTTGGTGGGCAGGAGACGCTTAAATTCGTCTGCTTGCCTGGATCCTTGAGCTCTCCCTGGGTCAAGATCCATTTCTCTGGGTTCATAGGAACCAGCTTAAATTTTACAACAATTTGGCGACCACTTCGGGGACCCAGTTTTGCCTTGAGCTCCGGGTTCACTGAGGAAGGGGAGCCCAGCGCGCCCTTGCCTCTTTTGCAGGGGGGTAAACCAACCTCAGGACCCGAGGCACTTGGTAGTAATTGAGAGTCCAAGCGGGACCCCCAGGACGAAGCAACGTTTAAAGGGACAAGGCTGTTTTTTTTTCAGGAACCAGTTGGAAGCTGGAGACAACGGGATTCGACTGAAAGGATCGGTCGTGAGTATTAAAAGGGGACACCTTGGGTGAGCTAAGAACCACAGCAACTAAAAATCTATTTCTCCACTTGGACTATCCTTTTCTACTCTCCTCTTTGGACCTTAGTTGCAGCAAGGCTGCCAGGCACAGTTACAAGGTAGAACTGAGGTCCAGGGCAACAGTCTTTACGTTAAACGCAGAGCTCAGAAAGACTGTCCCAGCTCCCTTCTGCCAAACTGAGCAGAAGTCTGAGCAAACTGTCGCTTTTCTACCAATCTGGGAATCTGGCTATCCCAGCTCTGTTTCCTATTCCTCTGCTCTTAATCTTCGGGTGAAGACGCCCCCCTGCCATGGCGACCTTTGTTAGGTATGACCCATGACCAGAGATTGCAAGTGCGCCCGTTCCTTTCCTACTACTCTGTATCTCTGTATTCCTCAGTTCCGACCTGACATTGCGTAGGCAAGCGTTCAGTAGGATATGAGTCTAGTGTGTAAGAGGCAGGGAAGTTGCTGTGGAACCCTCAGGCAATTGATGACCAGTGGGAGGGTTCCAATAGGGTTTTAGCTGCACCAGGCCGCCTAGTAGTTAGTGCACGCGAACGGCAGGCAGGAACACCACTAGGACGTGGGGGTGAGTCATAGACTCGGGAAGTTAAGAGTGTCCAGGAACAGGGTCGGGGACCCGAACTGCAGTATAAAAAGGCTTAAGTAAAATGGGTGCAACCCACTCTAAGGAATTCCTTTCCCAGACTCCCAACCGAGGCAAAGCACAACTGAGGCTTGGCTCCGGTAAGGACTTTGAGGATGAAAGTCCACTCCAATTCGTTCTCTTAAATTGGCACGAAATCCCCGGGGCGGACAAGCTTGAAGGGAACCAATTGCAAAAACTTTGTAAGAAAAAAACACTGGGTCCGCTTTACTATGGACCACCCAGATGAGGGGAAATGGCTACCAGGAGGTTCCTTTAACATACAGTGAATCTCCGCTTTAAAATTAACCCTGGTGAACTCTGAATGAGAAAAGTTTTGTGAGGAATCCTACAAAGTATGTTATGGTATAAAATTATATATGTTTGCATGTTACATGTTGTCTGTGTTGTCTGTGAAGTGTATGTGCGTCTGATCCTTGTGTCTGCTATAGTTCATTGTTCCCCTTAAAGTAAATGAGAGATATAATCCAGGTTTAGGAAATTAGGGGTTTGTGTAAAATTTGGCCATGACACCCACAGACTGCCTTTTTTAAAGCATGCATAGTTTAAAATAATATAATAATAAGGCAAGCTTGCTTAAATAATCTTATGTAAGGGCTTGATCAACCCAAAAACAATGGCAAATATTTAAAAGAGTGGAGGTAGTGTGTAAAGGTTTGTTTTAAAGAGGCTGTAGAAGGCCATTTTTTCCTCTCCAAAAGTAAAAATAGGGGGCAGGGTCCAGACAACCCGGAAAGCTGTCAGCAGTATTTTGCTTGAGAATCTCTCCCCACCCCCAACCCCAACCCCATGAAAACATTTTTCTACCTATACTTGGCACTTCCCTACCCTGGGATTACAAATTTGTTCATGCAATAGTTTTCCTCCGCAAAAGCAACACAAGTGAAAAGGTTCCTAGAGGAAAAACCATTTTTACATTACAAGGTTACTCTTCGGCATGTTAGAAACATAGGAAGCTGTCTTGCACCTTGTCAGACCCAATCTCAGTTTTGCCTACACCAGGCTTCCTCAACCTCGGCCCTCCAGATGTTTTGAGACTACAATTTCCATCATTCCTGACCACTGTCCTGCTAGCTAGGGATCATGGGAGTTGTAGGCCAAAAACATCTGGAGGGCCGTGGTTGAGGAAGCCTGGCCTACACTGATTGGCAGCTGTTCTCCAGGGTTTCAGGCAGGGGGACGTTCCCTACCCTGAAGATGTCAAGGAGTGAAACTGAGTTCCCCCATCCCTGAGCTAGTGTCCTTCCGCTCTTCCTCTACTGCAACACTGTCCCCTATAATATGAAAGCGGAAAAGGCTATTCTATCAGGATCAATCTACAGCTGAGGTCCAGCACATGGCAGCCTGATATATTAGATCTCTTAAACCAGGGTCTGTGGCTGCCAAGGGCAATACCGTAATTCATGCTGAGAAACGAGCTTGGGTCCCCTCTTCAGCCAGTAGCGCAGCCTGAGCAGCAAGGAGTATAGCTGGCTCATCGTTTCAACACACAAGCCGTGCTTCTCAAACGGCGGTTTTACGGCTGCTGATTCTGCACATTGCAGCCGGTCTGGATTGCAACAATTCCCCTTTCGAGGCTTTGTAAATTTCTGCTCTTCCGAAACCACATCCAGGAGGACGCCATTACATCCAGGAAAACCGATCTTAAATACTTTTTATTAAAGATTTTCATCAACTACAAAAGAACATTCAATGTCTCTCCCTTTTTTTGTTCAGATTATAAAGTCTTTTGGTTATATTCAACGTATACGTCAATATGGCATCCAGAGGTAAGGGGAGAGAGTAAAGGGGAGAGGGCAAGAGATAAATTTGCACATTATTTTTTTCATTTTCCAAAATTGGTATATGGGTGAGGTTTTTATGTCATTTGGGTAGGTTCTCTTTCTATACATTTGTTGGTTTATGTGGGCAGTGAGAGAAGGATGAGCGAGCCCCGGGGCGTGATCGTTTCCGAGCACAATTCAAAATGTTGGTGCTGACCTTTAAAGCCCTAAACGGCTTCAGTCCAGTATACCTGAAGGAGCTTCTCCACCCCATCGTTCTGCCCGGACACTGAGGTCCAGTGCCGAGGGACTTCTGGCGGTTCCCTCGCTGCGAGAAGCCAAGTTACAGGGAACCAGGCAGAGGGCCTTCTCGGTAGTGGCACCCACCCTGGGGAACACCCTCCCACCAGATGTCTAAGAGAAAAACATCTACCAGACCTTTAGAAGACATCTGAAGGCAGCCCTGTTTAGGGAAGCTTTTAATGTTTAACAGACCATTGTATTTTAATATTTTGTTGGAAGCCACCCAGAGTGGCTGGGGAAACCCAGCAAGATGGACGGGTTAAAATATTATATTATTGTTTGCCTTTGATTGACCACCATAAGATTCATTTGCATGTGTGGAAGGGAAGAATGGATTCTTGGGTCAAGTTAGCCGTATTGATCTGTATGCTGCTTGTAGATCCTTGCTATCTTTATTGTCATTTTGAGCTGTGTGTGTAATAAAGGGGAGACATACCAGGGTGAAGGCATCCCCGTTCTCAGGTTCTCAGCTTCCCTGCTTTTTTCCTCCCCGTGTCAGTTTCAATCTATCGGTTAGCTTTTCTAGTAAAGCTGTTTCCCTATACAATTTGGTACCCAAGGTCCATGCTTACTCCTGAAATGTCTCTCCAGTGTCCAGCTATGATGTTTCTGGCTGCTGAGAGTAGGTAGGTTATAAGCTCTTTCTACTGTGAGTGAGCATTACTGTCTGGGAAAATATTCAATAGGTGCAGTTCTGGGGTGGGTTCCAGTATCTGCTTAGTTATTTTACATATTTCTTGTAGGACCGCAGTCCAAAAGGGTCGGATTCAGGGACAATCCCACCACATGTGGAGGTACGTGCCTGTAGAGGTGCAGCCTCTCCAGAATTTTGGTAAGGTTCCTGGATGTGTTAGCAACAATTTCCTCAGTGTAAGATACCATCTATAGATAAGTTTCAAAGTGAGTGCCCTTCTTTTGGCTGAGATGGATTTAAAGGAAGGTTTGGACCACATTCTATAATCTGGTCCATTGGACTGGTTCATCTCATAACCTATGTCATGCTCCCATTGTTTTTTAATTGTGTGAAGGAGGTCTGCAGAGTTGTGGAGCAGCATTTTGTATATTGCAGATGGAAAAGTGATTTTAAATAGAGCGAGTTGCAGTTCCTCAACCCCCTTTTGAAATGGGTTGGACATTTTTAAAATCAAATAATAATTTTGTTCTTCTGGTCTGGTTTGTTAGGAACAGCATATTCCCAGAGTGTGCTACAGTTTGGAATATTACTCTAGTGTGAGACCCTAATTAGTAACTCTCCTCTGGCATAGCTAAGAGATACACATCAGGATGTCTGCTCATTTAAAGGCAGAAAAAGACTTTGAGATCAGAAGGTTCTTTGACACAATCAGGTCTCTTGTTACCACAACTCTTTCTCTCACTTGACCACATAATAAAGTTTACAACTATACATGCTCAGGAACTGAATGAACCAAATCTACCAACCACAACATAGCTTGCAAACTATTATTTTTGTCCTGGGGTAAATTAACTGCCAAGTTCTCATTTATTGCAGCAAATCCAATAAAATAATGATGCCATGCAGTGTTGAGTTTGCTGCAGTAAAAAAACTCCCTAGACTTACTGCAGCAGATTTATATTGCATCAGATGGTACACCGAGTTAAGAGAGGCAGTGTGGCGTAGTGGTTGGAGTTTGTGCAAAGCACCTGATCTCCCCTCATTCCAAAAAGGTAGGTACAGAATTGGAGAACAACAATAACTTCTTAAAGGATGTTGTGAACACTCTCACAAAAGGTTTTAAAACAAACAAAAAACACATGTTATGATCATCTCAAATTGATGTTGCACCTATTACAAAAAGGCACCTAGTTCAGTTCAGTGCTTTGCATGGAGAAGAAGTCAGGTATCTCCTGTTCAAAGATTCAGGTAGCACAGGTGTGGGCTACCTATGGCTCTGGGAGCTTGCAGTTTGTTAAAGGTCCTGAAAGTTTGTAGGTGACCCCCATGTTCCCCTCACAGAGCCATAGTTCCCAGACATCCTCGGGAAGAGGGACTGATTGTTAAACCACTCTGAGAATTAATCCTTTGCCACACCAAAGGGCAAACATTTCCACCCTGAGGGCCGTATTCCCTTCTGGGTGACCTCCTGAGGGCCACATGCCAATGACAGGCGGGGCCAGAGGCAAAAGTGGGTGGAGCAATTCATGCAAATTACACCTTTGTCCAATGGGCTGCCGTCTTCACACAGTCCTCCATCCAGGAGAGCAAGAGACACCGTCAGTATTTATGGACACATTCCACCCAGGCAAAAACACCCAGAAATAAAAAGAAGGGCCAGTGCAGGGTGTGGCCTGGAGAGAGGGGAGTGTGGCCTGGGGGGAGTCCCAAGAAACAGACAGAGAGGCCGCTGGAGCCTGAAGTTCCTCAACCCTACATTTATACTATAGATCAGAGGTTTTCAACCTTTTTGACTCCAAGGCTTCCTTGCCTTCAGAGTTGGCCACCTCTCACCCTTTTTCAAACACCCTCCCTAGTGGAGTGTTCCCTCAGCTTCCTCTCCTCTCCTTGGGAGTCCTCTGAGCAGAAACAGGTGCCACCCCTGGTATCTGAGCTGCCCCACCCCAAAGAGAACTGCCCCCTCACACTGCCCCACAGGTGCAGAGGAAGCACTCCCTGGCCAACCCCAGAGGCACCATTCGCCTGGGGAGCACATAGCCAGGGCTACTGGTGCAGCAAACAGCCGTGCAAGCCTTTGGGAGGCAGAGACGGGAGAGGGCATCAGATGAAGGAGGGAAGGAAAGAAGAAGAAGAAGCCAGTATTGCCCGTGGCACCCCTGGCCATCATTGAAGGCACCCCAGGGTGCCACGGCACACTGGTTGAAAACCACTGCTATATAGATCTAAACTGTTTTCAACGTATTATCTTCTCCCTATTTAACTTAGGGTGATGTTGGGGATTTGGGAGTGGGGGGGGGGGGAGAGAAGCAGATTGTAGCTAGGGGTGTGCTCTCAGCAAACACCACAATTCCACTTAGATTTCTAGGCATTGAGTTACAGGAGGATCTGTCCTGGAGTGTTAATACAAGGGGGCTTGTGAAGAAGGCGCAGCAGAGACTGTATTTTTTGAGAATTTTAAGGAAAAACCATCTTCCACAAAAGCTGCTGCTTGCCTTCTATCACTGTGTCATACAGAGCGTGCTCACATACGGTTTATGTGTGTGGTACGGAAGCTGTACTTCCCAGGACAGAGCAGGGCTGTGCAGAATTATTAATACAGCAGAGAGCATTATTGGCTGCTCACTCACCACCTTAGAACAAATTTACACCACCAGGTGCCATAGAAAAGCACTAGACATATCAAGAGATCCAACGCACCCTGGTCACCATTTCTTTCAGCTCCTGCCATTGGGACGGAGATATAGAACTATGCAGGCAAGAACGAGCCGTCTCAGGAACAGTTTCTTCTCTAGAGCGATTTTGGCCTTAAATGAAAAGCCTGGACTTTGAAGTCATCTTATTTTACTTGTTATTTTGTATTATATTTACTGTTTTTAATTAGGTTTTTGTAATTTTGGATTATGCGGAATGCTTTATCTGAGTGGATGTAGCAACTGAGTAATTTCGTTGTTCCCGCAAGGGGACAATGACAATAAAGATATCTTATCTTCCCAAAATCCTCTGGGGCAAGCCTGGGCAGTACAAATGCTTTACTTTAAATGCACGCTACCCAGCTTTCCCCACATTAGCGTCTTTTTGAAATCCAACATCCCTCCTTTGTATATTCATTAGCACCTCTAGGGTTAGGGTCTCAGAAAGGGTGCCAGGCCACCCCTCAAGCCCGCCCACCCACCCACCCACCCAATCAAAGTGTTGTTCTGCAGTTGCAACAGAGAGACAGCAGGGAGCCTGGCTGCCCGCCAACCTCTTCACAGGTCCAGGATCAACGGCACAGAAAGGACAAGCTCGACATGGCTTGGAGTCGTCTACTCAACTCATTATTGCATCTCTCTTGGTGCAGGTCTTCCTCCTTCTCCCCCCCCCCCCCAGCATATGGCACATTGTATACAGTTGGTGTTGCTATGGTGACCTCACCCAACGGTCCCCGCCAACACAATAGGCTACATGAAAGCTCTTGAATCTTTGTTCAAATGAGCGTTAAAAAACCCACAAACCCTCGCTGCTCATTAGCAACACAAACCCACAAAGGACTCCCCCCATCTGCACATTACAAGCGCGTGTGCTGTCGAGCATGGTCAATGGGGACTTTGTAGCGCTGGTGCGCCCAGAAATACAATAGCTAAAGAGAGAGAGAGCATTGGTACAGCAACGGAACACTTGGGATTTGCCATCCTGACTGCCGTGTCCCAAGAAGGTCCCCCAAAAGCTTGCCTTCTTGCTGACAACCAGTCCTGAGTCTCAGCTGAGCGCAGCCCTAATGGCCAGTTTCCTCCTCTTTGGCCTCGGTTTTGCCCTTTCAGAACTGAGCAGGAGTGTGGGGACAAAACTAGAACTAGTTGGCTCTGCTTGTTGTGGCCTCCGGCTCCCCCTACTGTTGGGCTCCCTGCCTTCCACCCTACCAGTCCCAATGGGCGCCACAGCCACCACTGACACACAGTCATCAGATCGCTCAGCTTTTAACCAGACACAAGTCTCTCATCCGGCTTTGCTCATTGCAATACAATGGAGTCAATAAGAGCTGCTGGAGTGAGACAGGTGCTTGCGCATGGGATATGACGACGTTTGTGAAATGAGCAAGGGCAGCAAAAAAGCAATGTGCCGATCAGGACCGGAGCCATGTTTGCTTTTCCCCTGCTTCGCATAGGCCCAACCTACAACAATAGAAGCTTTCAGGAGCATTAAGTCAGCTGGGAGAGCATTATGGCCTCGTGGCGCCTGGGAGACACGCCGCCGAGACCAGGGTGGCTGGAGCAGAATAGTTTCGAGAGCCGAGGCAGGAAGATAGACTATTGTGCCAACAGATTGTGGTGACAGGACCAGACTGGGGGAAGCAAAGCCCTGGGGATGTCACAGCATTGCACCAACTCTGCATCAATTGCTGCCATTCCATAAGATCCAGCAACCAGAGTTGGGAAAGGGGGAGAGATTCCATATGACAGGCCAGCTCCATCAGGCTTCCTCCTCTCCCCTCAACGGTCACCCGGGGCCAGCCATTCCACCAGACTGCCTCTGTGGGAGAGACAGGAAGCAGGGCTCATTTCATCAGCTTTGCTGGCACCTCCACCCCCTCAGCTGTGCCAGCTGGGCATTATAACAACTGTTTTGATTTTCCTCTTCCCCTCCTTGTCCCTTGTGTACTTGTCTCGTTTTGATTGTATGTAAACCGCTCTAGGAGTTTCTTTCACCGAGGAGTGGGGTACAAGTACTCTAAATAAATAAATATAAATAAAATGTTACCCGGCTGCTTCTAGTTTTTTGGAGGAAAATTAAATAAAAAGCACCCAAAGCAACATGCTCCATACTGCCATTATTTACTGCCCCCACCTCTCTATCTGGCCCTCAGAACTCTCCCCAGGGGACACAGCCCCCACTGGCCCTGCTTGGTCACCTGAGTTTTTGTGCCCGACTAACCTAGCAGTTCGAAAGTAATTCCTGCCAACCTAGCAGTTCGAAAGCATGTCAAAGTGTAAGTAGATAAATAGGTACTGCTCCAGCGGGAAGGTAAACGCCATTTCCGTGCGCTGCTCTGGTTCACCAGAAGCAGCTTGGTCATGCTGGCCACATGACCTAGAAGCTGTATGCCAGCTCCCTCGGCCAATAACGCGAGATGAGCACCACAACCCCAGAGTCGGTCACGACTGGACCTAATGGTCAGGGGCCCTTTTACCTTTTAAAGTGTGTCCTTGAACTGATAATGCCTTTTGCTAGTGTGGACGAAGGATAGAATGGGCTGAGGGTGTGGAAGCAGAATCTAGCCTATGGTACGAGGGGGGAGGGGATACATCAGCTATTGTGCTGACCAGTATGTGGCCAGTGTTAGACATTAGCCAGGTGCCAGGGACGTTTTGCTACTGGTGTGGCCTAGATTTAAGATGCCATTAGGTAATTACATTATATATTTGAGTTTCTAACACTGCATGTTAGATATTCTGATCAATCGTTATCAAGTTATGTCACAGTGGATAACTGAGTCTAGTATTCTTCCTGTGCTGATGGCTTGTTGCTAGAACTGCCCAGTGAACACAGCAGAAGAGCAGAGTGAAAAAGAAGACAGACAGAGGCTTCGAGAAGGCCAGAGATTTCCCTGCAAATCCTTCATTCGGTTGGAGCCTTAAGGCTGTGATGTCAACGCAACGACCTCAATGCTGCACATGTGGGTAGCTTTCTGCCATCCCCATTTTGGGTTTGCGGCAGCAAAGGCAAACCGACGTCACTGTTACAAACTTCCTTGCCGCTTCTCCTCTCGGAAAAAGTAGGTCAATGCATTGGATCATCTGCTCAAATGCTGCTAAGCTAGTAGAGAAAGTGGAGGCTATGAAGACCGCCAGATCCTGGTGAAAATGAGGGAGGAGTCCATCTGGGTATATGCACAGGAGAGTCTACTTTCATAGCCAATTTAAGGAGAATTCACACATACGCACACACGTTTGTCGCTTGAAAATTGCAATGTCCAAATAGGGCAGTCACCCCAGTCTCAGCCTGCCCGCTTTCTTACTTACAATCAGCCCAAGGGGTGGCACAGCCTGCAAGCTTCCTCCTCCTTAGTCTTAGGGTTGTCCTTATGGACTTCACCAGAGACTCCTGAGTAAGTTTAGCGGTCAAGAAATAACAAGAGAGGTCCTCTTGTGGATCAGGAATTGGTTGGGTTGCAGGACTCAAAGAGTGGAAATAAATGGACAGTTCTCAGAATGGAGAGAAGCAGAAAATGGGAGTCATCCCCCCCCCCAAAGAAAGAAATGGTATTGGAATCTGCGCTTTTAGAAGTAGGAATGAGCAGTGAGGTAGTCAAGTTTGCTGGTTAAACTAAATCAGTGGTTTTCAACCAGTGTGCCATGGCACCCTGGGGTGCCTTGAATGGTGGTCAGGGGTGCCAGGGGCAACATGGCCTCTGTCTCTCTTTCTTTCCCTTCGCCTCCAATGGTCTCTTGAGTCTTTGCCTCCCAAAGGCTTGCACGACTGTTTGTTGCAGCAGCCCTGGCTACAAGCTCCCCGGGGTGAATGGTGCCTCTGGGGCTGGCCAGGGGTGCTTCCAAGGCCTCTGTGGGGCACTGTGAGGAGGCACCTCTCCTTGGGGTGGGGTGGGGGGTTCAGCTCAGAGACCAGGGGCAGCAGCAGTGGCTGCCCGGAGAGGCTGTCCTAAGGAGAGGGAAGAGGATAGGAGGCTGAGGGAACACTCCACAAGCGAGGGTGTTTGAAAAGGGGTGAGGGGCTGCCAGCTCTGCAGGCAAAGGGTGCCACAACTGGGCTCCTGAGCCCTACAGGGGTGCTGCAGAAAAAATGTAGTTGATCAAGGTAACTGTGGACCCAAAAAGGTTGAACACCTGTAATAAGTTGTTCAGGGTCATTAAAACAAAAACAAAAAAAATTACAAAGTGCTCCAAAAGCACCTCTCCAAGCTAAGTGAATGGGCAGTGAAATGGCAAATTCCATTCAATGTAAACTACTGTAGTGTAAAGTGATGCATGCCAGGGCGAAAAGTGTTAATTTCACATGTACACTCCTGGGGTTCCAACTGAAGGTGATGGACCAGGAGCGAGACCTTGGGGTTAAAGCAGATAGCTCAATGAAGATCTTGACCCAGTGTGTGGCAGCTGCGAGAAAGGCACAGTGCATGCTAGGATTCATTAGGGAAATTAAATAGCCAGCATGATAACAGGGCTTGGAATACTGTGTACAACTTCAGTTATCACATCTCAACGTGATACTGTAGAGCTGGGAAAGATGCAGAAACGGACAGTGGGAACAATCTAGTGAAACTGGTTGGAAGATGCAGGACAGATAAAAGGAAGCACTTAATCCCACGGTGCAGTGTTAAACTACGGAAATCACTATCAGAAGATGCAAATATGGCTGCCAATTTAGAAGACAAATTCATGATCTACAATGGCTCATCAATGGCTCCAAGTCATAACAACTTAATTTTTTTCTAGCATGCAGCAAGTTTCTGAATAACAGGGCCAACCTGTATTACAGTCATCCTGTAACATAGCCAAGCACTTTCCCCAAACTCTAATGAAGGACCTTTCCTGAGAAATTGTTCTCACACTTTCTTCCCTCCTATAAAGACCTCCCTGCATGTAACACATCAGAGGAGAGAGCTGTAACCATCTCTTGCCGGAGGACACAGGTGGCACTGTGGTCTAAAACCACTGAGCCCCTTGGGCTTGCTGATCTGAAGGTCGGTGGTTCGAATCCCCGCAACGGAGTGAGCTCCCGTTGTTCTGTCCCAGCTTCTGCCAACCTAGCAGTTTGAAAGCACACCAGTGTGAGTCGATAAATAGGTGCTGCTGTGGCAGGAAGGTAAATGGTGTTTCCGTGCCCTCTGGTTTCTGTCACGGTGATCCATTGCACCAGAAGCGGTTTAGTCCTGTTGGCCACATGACCCAGAAAGCTGTCTGTGGACAAACGCCGGCTCCCTTGGCCTGAAAGCGAGATGAGCGCCGCACCCCATAGTCGCCTTTGACTGGACTTAACATCCAGGGGTCCTTTATCTTTTGCTCATAATTTAGAGCCTTAAACAATCTGGATCTGATACTATTGTAAAAAAAAGCAAACTAATTCCAGGTAGGAAGTTTCCCACCCCCACCCTACCCATCCATGTGACTGAACAACTTCCAATTTCCCTTCAGCTGAGAAAAAGTGAACTGCAATGCAGATATATCACAAGGGGGGGAAGAAAGTTAGCATTTGTGTCAGCAGACAAGGCAAGAAAGGCTAGGTATAAAAAAAGATATTTTGTTTGTTGCCAACTGCATCGTGTACTTTCGGGTGTGACATTAGTCAGCAAAACCTGCTTGCTTCATCAGTGGAAGCTTTAAGAATTGCTGTCGGGAGGAAGCCAACAACAGCTTTGTGTGGGGTAGGCATAGGAAACACATCATGCCTCAAGGGTGCCCAATTGCCTGGAACTGTGCTTCTCTCCCCAGTTTCAGTTTCATGGCTATGCTCAGCTGCCGCAGTGGAAGGCAAATGCTTCTGAATACCCATTGCTGAAAACCACAGAAGGGGGTGGTGCTCTTGCGCTTGAATCCTCAGTCCTAGAGCATGTATCTGTCTTGCATGCAGAAGGACCCACGTTCAATCACTGGCATCTGCAGGTAGGGCTGGGAGAAGACCCTGTCTGGTACCCTGGAGAGCCACTGCCACACAGTGTGGACAATTTTGAGCTAGATTGACCAGTACTCTGAGAATCAGTATAAGGCATATTCCTATGTCCAGTGCATTACTCCAGATGAGATGCCATCTTCACCTGCTGTCCCAGTACCAACACCTTGGGAGAAACTACCACTATTCTCAAACCAAGAGGCTCTGGAATCTCTTAATGTCTCTAGATGTCGACAGGAAGGAAGGAAGGAAGGAAGAACAGGGTTTGATGGATACTTCAAATTCAGTCACTATAAGAAAGCCCAAAATTATTCAACTCCATAGACTTATAGTTAAGAGAGCCCTGAATTAAAGGCTTTGTTAGTTGTTAAAGGTAAAGGGACCCCTGACCATTAGGTCCAGTTGCGGACGACTCTGGGGTTGCAGCGCTCATCTCGCTTTACTGGCCGAGGGAGCCGGCATACAGCTTCCAGGTCATGTGGCCAGCATGACTAAGCTGCTTCTGGTGAACCAGAGCAGCGCACGGAAATACCGTTTACCTTCCTGCCGGAGCGGTCCCTATTTATCTACTTGCACTTTGACGTGCTTCCGAACTGCTAGGTTGGCAGGAGCAGGGACCAAGCAACGGGAGCTCACCACGTCGCAGGATTTGAACCGCCGACCTGATCGGCAAGCCCAAGAACCTCAGTGGTTTAGACCACAGCTTCTATCTAATTAGCACAACACCATGATACTGCAAGCAATGAATTATGGAAAGAAACCTGAAGCCATGTCTCTAAGAAAGCTGTTCTAGAGAGCATAGCACAAACACTCTTAAGACTTCCATCGCCCCCTCCCAAGCTGTATCTTTTAAACATACATTTGTAGTGACAGCTTTAACCTGGGACAATTGCCCCTAAAGTGTTTGCAACTGAGCAGATGTTGTTCCGATGACAATTTTGGAAGATTCCAAAGTTAGTGTTTCGTCTGACGTGCCCAGCTGCCCATGGTTCTGTAGCACAGAACAGAAATTTCAGTCCTCCTGGCCACAGATACAAAAAGGACAGAGTGACACTTTCCAAAGCGGCAACCTTCGGATGCTCTATGCAGTGCAAGGGAGTATTTATCTTTTATTACTTTATAGAAACAAAATAATAAATTCCTTCCAGTAGCACCTTAGAGACAGTTGGTTTGTCACTGGTATGAGCTTTCATGTGCATGCACACTTCTTCAGATGATACTTTATAAAATACTTTATAGGTAAAGGTAAAGGGGCCCCTGACCATTAGGTCCAGCCGTGACCAACTGTGGGGTTGCGGCGCTCAATCTCACGTTATTGGCTGAGGGAGCCGGCGTACAGCTTTCAGGTCATGTGGCCAGCATGACAAAGCCGCTTCTGGCAAACCAGAGCAGCACACGGAAACACCGTTTACCTTCCCGTCGGAGCGGTACCTATTTATCTACTTGCACTTTGACGTGCTTTCGAACTGCTAGGTTGGCAGGAGCTGGGACCGAGCAATGGGAGCTCACCCCGTCGTGGAGATTCGAACCGCCAACCTTCTGATCGGCAAGCCCTAGGCTCAGTGGTTTAACCCACAGCGCCACTGCCAACTCAAATATCAAGGCCATGTAAGACACGTAAGTTTGACAGAACATAAAATGCCGCTGAGAACAATACAAAATAGTCATTAAAGTGGATTAATCAAAGAAGTTTAAGCATCTGCACAGGCCTCACAGCATGAAAAGGTCTTCAAGCAGGACCCTGGATCTTTGCAAACCCTACTGAAAATCAACAGGAGAACACTTAGCCATAACTGGGATGAACTATGCAGAACTGGCAAAAATGACAGACAGACCTCGAGAAAAAGACAACAGCGACTTTGAAAAAGAGTCGGAACCATTTATAATATACTTGCAGAAGCAAAGGAAGACTATTGACTTGATGGCAGGATTTAAATAAACACACACATCTTTCTTAACAAAGAACATTTAAAACGACAAATAAATGATATAGGGGATTTTTAAGAAACAGCGGTATGTAATAAAAGGGAAACAAAGCAGAAGTGGAAGTTGGGGGAAGCCCAGGAGGGGAGGGATGAGGTGATGTAATATAAATGTTATTGATATGAGATGTGTGTAATAATAGAAAAAGAAAACTGAATAAAAATTTAATTAAAAAGAAAGGAAGAAAAGGTCTTCAAGTAATGTCTGAAAGTCAACAGCAAAGATGCTTGCTGAGAAGAGTATTCACCTCAAAAAGGATATTGTAGAGTTGGAAAAGGTCCAGAACAGGCCTACCAAAATGATCAAGGGGTTGGAGAGATTCTCTTGTGAGGGAAGGTTGCAACATTTGGGACTTTCTAGCTTGGAGGAGAAAAAGTAAGTATGGTAAGAGGCGACATGCTAGCAGCTTATGAAATTATACATGGCATGAATGAAGGGAGTGGATAGAGAAAAGATTTTATCCCTCTCTCATAACAGTAGAACTCGTGGAAATTCAGCGAAGCTGAACGTTGGATAATTCAGGACAGATAAAAGTACTTCTTCATATAAGTTCATAGTTAAAACTTGGGCACTTGTTCCCACGGGAGGCAGTGAGAGCCACCAACTCGGATGGCTTTAAAAGAGGATTGGACAGATTCGTGCAGGATAAGGCTATGAATGGCTACTAGTCATAATGGAGGCTGTGCCCTGCGCCTTCCCAGTCAGAGGCAGTATACCTCTGAATCCCAGTTGCTGGAAACCGCTGGAAGGGAGAGCGCCCTTGTTCTCAGGCACTGCTTGCGGGTTTCCTGCACAGGCATCCGGTTGGCCACTGCTGGTCTAGATCAGTGTTTCCCAACCTCTGGTCTCCAGCTGTTTTTGGACTACAATTCCCATCATCCCTGACCACTGGTCTTGCTAGCTAGGGATGATGGGAGCTGTAGTCCAAAACCAGCAGGAGACCAAAGGTTGGGAAACACTGGTCTAGATGGCTCACTGGCCTGATCCAGCAGGCTCCTTTTACACGAAATGTCCAACTTCTCGTTGAGGCCAGTCAGGCTTCTGAGAACCAGGGGAGCTGCTAACAGTGCTTGAGGGCTTTGTATATTAATGCAAGAGCCATGAACCTGGAATTACCTCGCGACAAAAAGGAGTCAAGTCAACACTCAGAAACAGGCGTGGTAAATTGATTGAATATATAGAACTCGCTATGTTGACTGGTAGAATAAGGCAACAAAAAGATCAAAAGACTCACAAGGATTGGAGTAAATTTCTGGATTATCTCAAAAGGCACTGTAAAATGGCAAAAACACTTACAGGAATGTTGTAACACCTACTACTGTAAAAATAATGTATGCATAGAGGAAACGATTATATATGGAGAGATTGTATGGAAGGGAAAAAGCGCATTAATCAGATTTTAACAAACAAAACCAAAACGAATGTAAAGGGGAAGTCTAGTTCGGCAGAACATCAACTTATTGGATTGCTTATTTTGTATTTGTAACTTGGGGATTTGTGAATATGGTTTATGTTTCATTTGTTTATGTTGATGTAAAAGAAAATAATAATAAAAAATATTTGGGGGGGGGAGTCAACACTCAGAAACAGACTGGAAGTTGGTGCATGTGACACAGCACTGGCCAGAGTCAGTTCATCTAGTCCTTTACTGTCTGCTCTGACTGGCAGCAGCCCTTCAGTGACAGATATAGTCCTTTCTCAGTACTGCTGTTCAAACCCTTCTTTTAACCAGAGATGATTAGCCATCCAAATGGGTACCCACCACCGCTTCTTGTGGGAGCGGATTCCATAATTTAGTGATGCACAGTGCCTTCCCTCCCTACTCCCTGTGTTACTCCCTAGTAAGCAATCAGAATGAAAACTACCTACACGATCCCCCCCCTTATCTCTCATTTCTTTCAATGGAGGACACTGACACAATGCCAGGAAATGCCTCAGTGCAGGGAAGGTTCAGGAAGCGCTTGGGGTGCCTTCCTCCCAATCCCGGGGCGTGAGAATAAAAACCAACCTCCGTTCCTAATAGCTGAGATTCCTCGATAGAAGTCTTCAAAGCTGATCACTCCAAGCCCGGCGGGGTCCAAGAACTGGGTCAGGTCTTTCACCTGCAGGCGGAAGCGGGGGAAAGCCAAAAGCAAATCAATGATCCAGGTTTACACAGCTAGACTAGACCCTAAGCTTGGGCTTTAGACAGGGGCGTCGCAATAGGGGGGCGGGGCGCCCTGGGCTCCACTCTGCCGGGGGGGGCAGCGCACCGCCCCCTCGCCACCTCCACCGACGGCCACCGCATGCGCCCGATCCTCACCTCGCTGGAGCAGACAGGGTGGCTTGCTCAGCTCACGCTTTGATTCTTTCTGCTCGGGTGAGGCGAGGGGCGGGCCAGAGAGGGCGTCAGCAGCCCGCCCCTCGCCTCGCCAAAGCAGAAAGAATCAAAGCACAAGCCGAGCAAGCTGCGGCGCGGAGCAAGTTTTACAGGGTGGCCTGTAGTGACGCATCACGTCAGTACGGAGGGGCGCTGTGCGCCAAGGGGTGGGGTGCCGCCCCCGGTACCAGGGGGGCTTGCGACGCCGCTGGCTTTAGACACGGCATAGGCAAACTCCGGCCCTCCAGATGTTTGGGACTACAATTCCCATCATCCCTAGCTAACAGCACCAGTGGTCAGGGATGATGGGAAATGTAGTCCCAAACATCTGGAGGGCCGGAGTTTGCCTGTGCCTGCTTTAGACAATACTTTCCTGGAGGGCTGTCAAGAGAGAGCAGAACAGAATCTAACAGGGTTAAGGTGCATTTCGGTCGAACACTGAGGCCGCATCTGCACTATGCATTTAAAGCAGCATCGTACCACTTTAAGCTGTAAGCATCCCCGAAATAATTCATGCGAGGTGTTTTGAACATTCACCTGCTAGAAATTTTGAAACGAGGGGACTTATTTTTAGTAAGCTGTTACAATAATCATGTCCCTTTAAAAGGCCTTTTATATTTGGTACCAGCTGTGTTTTTGGGGGGACAATGCACAGCCTGACATGGTGTCCCAATTAAGAGGATTCTACATTTAGAAGCTCGACAAAACAATGCCTGTAATAGAAAAATTTTATAACCACGTAGCAATTAGTGGGAAGTGGCGGAAATCAGGTTAGCAGACGCCGGGGTTCTGGCAACTTAACTAGGAGGCAGAAAGGGGGTATTCAGAATCAAGCAATATCAGAGGGAGAGATGAGGCAGCTGGGATTCTCCACTGAGAGACCAGCAACTTTGAGCTACTCCTGCCTTTCAATAGTTTGCATTCTGGGAATTCTGCAACCAGGAACAAGCACCAGCATTTGCCTTTGCTCCCCCCCACCCTTTCCCCCTCCCAATCACTTTTCCTTGTGCATTGTGGTCCTTGGGTTGTGTCCAACATTAGCCATACCTAGGGTAGACTCAATGAAATTAATGGGTGTGACTAACCTAGGTCTTTTCGTTTCAATGGGTTTACTCCAAGTAGAACTTATCTGGATGCAACCCTTTGACTGTATATCTAAGGTCAAGAGCTATCTTTATTTCTGATACATCTGCAAGCTGCTCTGAGGATCTTTTCCCCCCCAGCCAGTATAAAAAAATACTTTGAATAAATGAGTTTAGAAATAATCTAATCTAGTGCAGAAGTCAGGTTAAGCATCCTACTCACAGAGCGACTGAAATTAAGAGGCTTATATTAGTCAGGTTCATTAACTTCAGTTGGTCTGCTCTGACTAGGGCTTGTGTTGGATTATGTGTCTTTTACTAAAAAAAATCTTGGAGGTGGCCTTTGTCAAGGATGGGGACTCTATTCCAAACAGAGGGCCACATAATATTTTCTGGGCATCACCCCAGGGGTACATGCCAGTGCTGGAGCAGAAGCTAACTTGGGCAGAGCATCTTCCATCCAAGCAACTAGGGTTTGTCCATTTGCCCCATTTCCAGCCAGGTAAAAACACTCAAGGAGGATGTGAAGCAGGACCAGTAAGGGCTGTGGCCTGGGAAGAGTCCTGAGAAGCAGACAGAGATCTGGAGGGCCACATTTGAAGTTCCCCACCTCTAGTCTAGATTAATAGCATCAGCTCCCACCCCCCTGCTGCTGCCGCCTCCGCCCCCAAATGTTATTTAGTTGTTTAGGGGTGAAAGTCTCCCACCAGTGACTCATTTCAACCCTCACAAAAGCCATCAGTCACCACTTCCTTTTTGTACCGTTCAGGGCATGTGGAAATTACAGCATCTACAGGTAACGTCAACCCTTGAGCCCATCAGCAGCATGGAAAAGTAAAAAGATGCATGCAGACTTCTGCTGTTGTTGCATTCCTCCGCGGAAAGTTTTGCTTTCAGCGCACAACAAACAGGAAGCCGATCAGACGTTTTGAGAAAAGGGCACTACAGAACAACACAATGCCACGTTAATTTGCAATTGATAATGTTCTTTTAGGAAAGGGAGAAGTTGCTTACAGTGCTGTTTACCTCTGACACCATCTCAGCATTTCTCTTGGTGAACTTTCATCTCATGAAGTTCTGAAGTTGCCTTATGAACTGGGCCCTCAAACTTAGTCAGGTGTCCGGTTTACTCTCCCCAAATATCAGAAGCCAAGGACAAGAGACAGGAAACACACAATCCTTTGTCTGCTCCATCAAATGCATGTTCTACCTAATGAAAACCACATGCAGAGAAGCAAGGAAAATTTCCGATTCAAGCCATTCTGTGCCAGATTTTAAACGAGATTTTATTGGTATAATGCACTTAGGCGCTCAAAGAGCAGGCCAACTAAAAAGCTTAATATCTTGCAGGTACACTAAATGGCACCCATATGGCACAGCGCAACCCATAATCGGATATCGTGAAGCTTATACGGGCTTCATACTAAACAGCCGTTTTCCCTTAGGAGGATAATTCTCTTCCCTGGCATCAATGGCCTAAGACAGCAAGCGCCACAGGGAGGCAAAAAGGCACACTATAAGCAACAGGCAGGCAAGAGCACCTCCATAAGCCTCTTATTAGGCAGGTGGGGCACAGCTCTACCATTAGGTAGATATGATGCTGAAGCCCCCTCTTCCTTAATTTCCCAAGCTGCCAGCTGTCCCAAGTCAGGAAGCAAGGCAGCCAGGCTCCCCAAGCCAGTACTGTATCGCCTCTCTCATAAACCTATAAAGAGCTCTGCCGGATCAGGCCAAAGGAGGCCCATCTAGTCCTGCAACTCATTCTCACCATGGACAACCAGGTGGCCTTGGGAAGCCTGAATGCCGGACTTGAGTGCAACAGCAACAGGCGTACTCCAATATTGGTATTCAGAGGCGTACATCCAAAGAGGACCACACTGGCTCTCTCTGAACTGGAGCAACGGCATGGGGGGGGGGGGCAAAGCAACACGATTTTGTTCCTCCCGTGATGCAGAGGGATCCCCCCCCCCCGTGACTTTCGGGGTGTGGGAAGGTACATGCCACAGAAGTATTGCACGCAGGGAACCCCGAGCCCTGTCCAGACTGCTGTTTTATTGCAGGTGTATACAGCAACATGCTGCCGAGACTCGACACATCAGCCCATTTTATCGGTTGCTCTGCAGTAGCCCCATTCAACATTTTCCATGACATCAAGGTGGATTCTCACTATTTTGCACGCAGAGCAGATGGTCTAAGCACTAAGCTATGGCCCTTCCCCAAAACTAATCTCTACAATGCTAATAATTGCTGTCACGGTGGCCGGAGTGGACTACTTCAGAGTAACGACGCCACGCAGCTCTGCATTTTATTCTTTTATTGGTGCTGCGTATTTACAGTGCTCAAGTCATTGCTATTTACACGGAGTGATGTGGTCAGTCGGTTTCAGAACCTCCTAATGGCTTTTGGCGCGTCTTTCTCCAACACAAAAGCTTTGGCAGACCCATCCTCTTGCCCCTCCTCTTCCTGCGTAATTCTGGAGTTGGGGGGATGGGTCTTCCCCCCTTGCTTGCCCCTTCCTGTCCCACCTGGGACCCTGGCTCCACTACCTTGCCTGAGCCTCGGACACGACTTCCTGCTTCCCCACTGGAATCGGAACTCTCCCTGCTTTCCCCTTTGCTCGGGGACGGGCTTGAACTCAGGAGGGGAGGGACTTCGCGATATCCCCTGTCCCTCACATCCACCCCCCTCCCAAGCTCTCCTTCACCCCTCCCCAGGCCCCCCCCATGTGTCGGTGACGACTGGAAGCCTAAGAACTCAGTGCTCTCCGAGCCCGTTGGTGTGAATACCTCCCCCCAGTCCTGCGAGCCCCCCCCTTCCGCCTGGGAGGACGGGAATCCCAACAAGTCCGTGGCGTCAGAGCTGGTGGGGGTAAAAACGTTCTGCCAATCTGCTCCTTCCTCTGACTGGGTGGATCTCGGTGACACCCATACCTCATCCTCTGGTTCCTCAAACTCCGCTTCCCAGCGCCATGGTGAGCTGCTCTCCCGTGCCTCCTCCTCCTCCCCCTCCCTTTCCATGTGCCAGGGCTTGGGTCTGTGGGGAAAGAGGGCGTGAAATTCTTCCACCAAGAATTCCTCCTGTATCTGCGTGGCTGGGACCCATTCATTCTGGGACGGTGGAGCATCCTCCCATGCCATGAGGTACTCCAGTCCCCCCACCCCCCACCTTGAATCCAGGATGGCCGTGGCCTCATTGAGTTGCTCCCTGCCTTCCCTCTCCCCCCCTCCCTCGGGGGTTTGTTCGCTGTCTCGGAGCCTGCTGCTTTCCCTGTACGGCGACAGCAGCGATCTATGAAACACTGGATGCACCCTCATGTCCTCTGGCAGTGCCAGCCTGTATGCCACCGGGTTGACCTGTTGCGTGACCGTGAAGGGGCCCAGCCTTTTGGGTGCCAGCTTTTTGCACCTCCCTCTGGTGGGAAGGCCCTCCGAGGACAACCACACCTTGTCCCCCACCCTGATGACCTCCCCTAGTCGCCTGTGGCGATCTGCCCCCTTTTTGTACGCTTCCTTGGCCCTCTCCAAGTGTTCTCTGAGCTGCTGGTGCACCGTCTCCAGTTCCTCTGCCCAATCCTCAGCCTGTGGGCCCTCCTCCTCCTCCTCCCCCTCCCTCTCTGGGAAAGATCTGAGGTCGCGCCCGTAATTGGCCTTAAAGGGCGACACCCCTGTGGAGACGTGCACTGCATTGTTGTAGGCAAATTCTGCTAGTGGCAGGCGATCCACCCAGTCCGTTTGCCTCTGGCTGACGTAGCATCTCAGGTACTGCTGCAGAATGGCGTTGACCCTCTCCGCTTGTCCGTTGGTCTGCGGGTGTCTAGCCGTCGACAAGCTGACCTCCACCTGCAGGAGGTTCATGAGCCGCCGCCAGAACCTGGAAACAAATTGGCGGCCACGATCCGAAATAACCCTTAAAGGTAATCCATGCAGTCTGAAAACGTGATCAACAAACAGTTTGGCTGTCTCTTCTGCAGAGACTGCCCTGGCACACGGTATAAAGTGGCACATTTTGGACATGAGGTCCACCACCACCAACACTGCGGTCTTACCCCGGGAAGAAGGCAGATCTGTGATGAAGTCCATGGACACCACTTCCCACGGCCTGTGTGGCGTGGCTAAGGGCTCCAGCAACCCTGGTGGCGCTGCTCTGACCACCTTTGCCCGCTGGCAGGTGTCACAGCCCCGTACATAGTCTCGAACATCTTCCCTCACCCCTGGCCACCAGAAGTGTCTCATGACTAGGTGAGTGGTCTTGTCCCTTCCACAATGCCCCGCCGTTGGGTTGTCGTGCATCTGTTTGAGGACCGTACGTCTGAGCTGGGTGGTGGGCAGGTACAGTGCACCCTTGTAGAAAAGCAGCCCTCTGCGTTCTGCAAAGTCTTTTGCCTGCTCCCTCCCCCCTCTCAGTTCTCTGAAGATGCGGTTGGCAAATTCATCCGCTGCCGTCAGTGCTGTGAGTTCTGCCTCGCTCACCACTGCTGCTCCGCAGGACCATGCCGACGGGGGGGAAATGTGCCTTGGGGCTGGTGGCTCCTCCTCCTCCATGTACTCTGGCTTGCGGGAGAGGGCATCCGCCCTGACGTTCTGCTCTCCCGGGATGTAGTGTATGGAGAAGTTGAAGTTCGAGAAGAACTCTGCCCACCGTATCTGCCGCTGGTTGAGCACCCTGGCAGTTCTCCAGAACTCCAGGTTCTTGTGGTCTGTGCACACCTGGATGGGGTGCTTGGCGCCCACCAGGAAGTGTCTCCAGTGCTGGAACGCCGCGTGGATCGCCAGAAGTTCCCGATCAAAAACTGTGTAGTTCCGCTCTGGCTGGGTCAGCTTCCTGGAGAAGAAGGCACAGGGTCTCCACTCTCTGTTGGCGTCCAGTTGCAACAAAATGGCGCCCACAGCTTTATCAGAGGCATCTGTCTCAATGCGTAGGGGCGCGTCCTGAACCACGTGGAACAGGTTCTGGTCTGAGGCGAACACCCTCTTGAGGCTTTCGAACGCTGCTTGCGCCTCTGGTGTCCACCGGAACTTCTGCTTGCCTCTCAGGCAGTCAGTGATGGGAGCCGTAACTCGAGAGAAGTTCTTGATGAACTTCCTGTAGAAGTTGGCGAAGCCTAGTAGGCGTTGGGCATCTTTGCGCGTCCTGGGGCTGTGCCAGTCCAGGATGGCCTGCACCTTGTCCTTGTCCATCGCTAGCCCCTTGTCTGACAGCTTGTAGCCCAGGAAGTCCACCTCCTTGGTGTGAAACTTGCACTTCTCCAGCTTCACATACAGGTGGTTCTCCTTCAGGCGCTGTAACACCTCCCTGACGTCCTTCACGTGCTGCACTGGGTCGTTGGAATAAATAAGGATGTCATCCAGAAAGACCAAGCATTTCCTGAAGAGGAGGGACCCCAGGACGTGGTGCATGAAGGCCTGGAAGCATGCTGAGCCCCCTTGCAAACCGAAGGGCATCACCAGATATTCAAAAGAGCCCAGAGGCGTGAACATCGTGGTTTTCCATTCATCGCCTTCCCGGATCCTGATTAAGTTGTACGCCCCCCTCAGGTCTAGCTTGGTGAAAATCTTACCCCTGCGTGCCGCTGTCAGGAGATCATCCACTCTGGGCATGGGGAAAGCCACTGGCTCTGTCACCGAATTCAGCCGTCTAAAATCCACCACAAGACGGCGCTGTTGCGTGTCTTTCTTGTCCACCCAGAAGACTGGGCTGCCCCCTGCTGCCTTGCTTTCTCTGATGAACCCCCGCTTGAGGTTCTTGTCGATGAAAGCGCGCAGATCCTCCAGTTCCTGGTCTGACATGGCGTACAGCTTGGCTGGGGGTATAGTTGCCCCTGGCACCAGGTTGATCTGGCAGTCAAAAGGCCTGTGCGGGGGTAGGTGGTCGGACTCCGCTTCGCTGAAGACCTCCTGCAGGTCCCAGTACGGCTTGGGTATCGCCTCACCCCCTTTGACGTGCATGGTGGCCACCGTGGCTATCGGAGGCCCCTCCCCTGGTTGGTGCTGCATGCAATGTTCCAGGCAAAAGTCCGATCCAAAAGTGATGCATCTCTGGTGCCAACTGATGGAGGGGTCGTGGCGCGCCAGCCAGCTCATGCCCAAGACGATGGGGGGGTCTGAGATGGTGGTGACGTTGAATGCCAGTGTCTCTGAGTGCCTCCCCACCGTCATTCTCATGGGGGGGGTTTGATGAGTGATGGCCCCTCCCAGCAGCTCTCTGCCGTCAATGGTTGCCACGTGCAGAGGAAAATCCAGCTGCAGAAGCTGGATCTGGTGCTCTTCTGCAAAGTTTCTCGAGAAGAAGTTCGCTGACGCCCCACTGTCAATTAGGGCGAGGACTGTCAGGGGATAGCCATTTGGAAGCGTGAGCGTCACTTCTAGAACCACTCCTGCTCTGGGAGGGGTGGGCTGGCTCTGCTCCTCTCTGTGCGGGTGGGTGGGCTGGGGCTGTTGTCTGCTGACTGTGCCTGGCTGCCGCCCCTTGTCTCCTGCAGCCAGGCTTTCCCGTTTCCCTGCTGTGGTGCTGCTTCAGTGGGGGAGGGCACAACCGTTCCCGCCTTTCCTTGCCACTCCCTGCGATGTGGGCAGTCTCTGACGAGATGCTGGGGGGAGTTGCAGAGAAAGCAATTCCCACCCCTTCCCTCCTTGCGTCTTGGCGCCGCTGGGGTTTGAAAAGCCCGCGCGCGCGCGCGCTATCAATCTGCATGGGTTCCTGGTCCTGACTGGCCCCAGGCGTGGCTTGAAAGGGCTGTTGGGGGAGTGGCTTCTCCTGCGACCGTGGGAACCAAGCCCGCTTTGCGCGCGTTGCTTGCTTGTCGCTCCACCGGGATTCCTGTCTCACCCCCACCGCCAGAGCCGCTTTGCTCAGCTGATCCATATTACTGGGCTTTGGACCTCTCGAGAGCTCATCCTTCACCTCCTCATGCAACCCCAAGTAGAACGCCGCTTGCATTGGGGGGGACCCCAGTTCCCACCCCAATCTGTGCACCAGCATGGTGAATTTCGCCCAATACGCGCGAACTGTCATATTTCCTTGGCGTAAATTATGAAGTTCCTCCTTAGTCTGGTCCATATGACTATCGGACGAATACATCGTTTTCAAACCTTCTAGAAATAGTTTGACATTCTTCATGCAAGGATTCCTTGTTGCAATTAACGGTCTTAGCCACTCCCTGGCTGCCCCGGTAAGGTGCTCCACAATAAACGCTACTCTGTGCTCATCATCAGGGAACTCATCGTGGTGCAGCTCAAGAGCATACACAATCTCAGTCTCAAAGCCCTGAAATTCCTTCGGGTCTCCATTGAACTTGCTAACTAGGGTCCCAGCTCTCCTTCCTGGCAGCACTTGGACTTGGGGTGCCCCTCCCGCCTTGTTTTTCTCTGCATCCAGCTTGTTTTGGAGGTCTACCGCCACCGCCCTTAATTGCTGCTCTTTTTCCTGAAGCTCTCTCACCTGTTCCGCAAGTTGTAGCCGGTCGTCCTGGACCTTCTTAGTCTCCTCTTTAGCTGCCTTCAATTCTCCCTGCGCCTGCAGCGACAGCTGCTGCAGTTCTAGCTGGGCTTGCTCAGCGATCTGCCGCCACTTCTCCGCCTCTGACACGCTCATCCCGGCAACTCCAAAGTAGCCCAAAAATGATTAGGAGGTTGCTGTCACGGTGGCCGGAGTGGACTACTTCAGAGTAACGACGCCACGCAGCTCTGCATTTTATTCTTTTATTGGTGCTGCGTATTTACAGTGCTCAAGTCATTGCTATTTACACGGAGTGATGTGGTCAGTCGGTTTCAGAACCTCCTAATGGCTTTTGGCGCGTCTTTCTCCAACACAAAAGCTTTGGCAGACCCATCCTCTTGCCCCTCCTCTTCCTGCGTAATTCTGGAGTTGGGGGGATGGGTCTTCCCCCCTTGCTTGCCCCTTCCTGTCCCACCTGGGACCCTGGCTCCACTACCTTGCCTGAGCCTCGGACACGACTTCCTGCTTCCCCACTGGAATCGGAACTCTCCCTGCTTTCCCCTTTGCTCGGGGACGGGCTTGAACTCAGGAGGGGAGGGACTTCGCGATATCCCCTGTCCCTCACAATTGCGAAACACTACAGTTCCCGGAGGTGTTCCCTGGAAGGAGCCACAGCCCACTGGTAAGGTGCCAAATCACCAACAGCTCAAGTTGTCAGGTTTGCTAACCCAGCTCAGAAGCCCGATTTGCTTTATCGCTGTTAACCAGGCTAACTGGGGGATTAAACGTCTGTCAATATGCAACCCTGCATTTCGCCAGGAGCACGTTTCCGTTCTATTGCAATTATAGCCAATCAATCAATCATTTAAAAATCCCCTCCAGAGACCCTACCCAATCACAGCAATGGCGAATTATAAAGGGAGCAAAGGCAGGTTCTCTATCCAAGTTAAAACAAAACTTAGCCAATTATCTGTTGGGTCAGACTGAGTATACTGATAATGATTCTTTTTTAAAATAAAAAAAGATCTTTTAGATAGCAATCAATCTGTTTGTTACATTGAAGCTTTGTCTTGATGTTTCATCCAGTGTGGTGTAGTGGTTTGAGTGCTAGACTAGGGCCTGGGAAGCCAGGATTCAATCCCCCACTCAGTCAGGAAGCTAACTGGGTGACGTTAGGTTAGTCCAGGCTGTCTCTCAGGCCAACCTCCTTCCCAAGGCTATTTAAGAGGATAAAATGTGGAAGGGGAGAAGCATGGATTCCACTCTGCAAGTCCTTGGAGGAAAGGTGGGATAACACCAAAAAAGGAAGTTTCTTCCAGGGAAGTGGCTGTGCAGGTAAAGTTTATAGCAGGCACCCCCAAACTCGGCCCTTCAGATATTTTGGGACTACAATTCCCATCATCCCTGACCACTGGTCCTGTTAGATAGGGATCGTGGGAGTTGTAGTCCGAAAACATCTGGAGGGCCGATTTTGGGGATGCCTGGTTTATAGTGTCATTCAAAAGGGTTATTTTAACTTCTATCAAACTTGGGAGTGAGCTATAACATTAACGCTACAATCCCATGTATGCTTATGATGGAGTTAAGTCTCCTAAACCCAGCCACACATACCTCCGAGCCATCCCACTTTGGAGGGGGCAACAAGGTATCCCTTCTGGAATAAAATCATCAGCTGACATCGCCTTAAGCTCTTCATAGTGTAAGCATGGCTTCCTAAGGGCTAGGATGGGAACCAGTTTGCAAAGCCATGGGTCAGCTCCGGGAGATGCAAGCCACACAAGAGTGCGCCTAAGCACACAGAGCTATAAGCTTAGCATGGAGTTGGAGAACCTGTGGCCCTCCAGATGTGGTTGGACTATGACCTCCATCATCCCTGACCATTGGTCATGACTGCTGAAAATGGAGTCCAGCAGTATCTGGAGCGAGTTCATGAGCTTAGCATTTATAGACTGTGCAATACAGAGACGGGACGCGGGTGGCGCTGTGGGTTAAACCACAGAGCCTAGGGCTTGCCGATCAGAAGGTCGGCGGTTCGAATCCCTGCGACGGGGTGAGCTCCTGTTGCTCGATCCCAGCTCCTGCCAACCTAGCAGTTCGAAAGCACGTCAAAGTGCAAGTAGATAAATAGGTACCGCTCTGGCGGGAAGGTAAACGGCGTTTCCATGCGCTGCTCTGGTTTTGCCAGAAGTGGCTTAGTCATGCTGGCCACATGACCCAGAAGCTGTACGCCGGCTCCCTTGGCCAATAATGTGAGATGAGCGCCGCAACCCCAGAGTCGTTCATGACTGGACCTAATGGTCAGGGGTCGCTTTACCTTTAATACAGAGACACTCTCTCTTTGTTAGGCAGCCTGGGACACACATACACAAGCATTCCTTAGGCAGAAGGTTATGCATACGGTGCCAGGAAGCACATTCCTTGCCTCTAGGTGAAATGTTTCCATTATTGATATTGTTCTGTACTGAAGCAACGAAGAAGGGATTCCAGATCCCCGCACAGGCGCCAGTTAAAATGAACTGAGAAAAGTGTGCATCGCAGAGAGGAAGTTGGCAGAAGAAACCCAAACCAGAAAGAAAAACAAGAGGAGCAATTGAGAACAGGAGCCCTGTATGTAATAGCACGTATTGCCACTCCTAAATCAAGGGTTTCACCATATGGATTTGGCTGGGCACAAGGTGGGGGGGGGGGGAGAGCAAGGATACTGTTTCTGTCAAGAGCCCAAGCTTTTCAAACAGGAAGGAATGGGTGGAATCTGAGCCAAAACACACACACAAGGCTGTATAGAACGGTGCCGACACCGTCCAGCAAGACAGTAGACCTACTGTATACAAGCCTTCGCCAACCTGACGCCCTCCATATCCCATCAGCCCAAGCCTGCACATTGGGCCAAGGCTGGTGTCTCCCGTCTTTTAGCCATCATGCTGGACCACAGCCCCTCCATCCTCAAAGAGCTTCAAGCAAGGTGGGGTGAAAGGCCAGGCCAGCAAAAAGCATACAGAGCTATCTCCCCATTCTTGTCAGGGTCCTCAACAATGAAAGGTGAAAGACTTAGCGAGACCCCCAAAGCAGCATGGATTTGGTTCCTTTTCCTGTATTCCAGATACCGTAGGTCTTTTGAGATCACTTGCTGGGATGAACACACCTCCTGTCACAGTTGAGAAAAGTTCTCTAAAGCTTGTGCTTGCAATCATAAGGAGTAGAAGCTTGGCTTTCAATTACAATATTCTGAAAGATCATCAGGATCCTGTTGGCAACACCAAACCCATTGGCTTTTTCTATGTTTCTTTTTTTCAGAACCAGAGAAGACACAAAGTGCTATATGTGCCAAGCGGGCCACTGTTTTGATTCAGTACTGGTTGAAGCTACAGCACATAAGGAGAGACAAGACAAAGCCATTTGAAGCAAATTTCTACTTCTTTATCTAACATATGTGATGCCTTTATAATTAAATGTGAACTAATTTACGATGCTCTTAATGCTACTACTCTTGTATCTGCAAAATGCTACATTCAAAAGTGAAAAACCTATACCTTTAAATTATTTTTGTTACCATCCTGTCTTAACCATGGTATGTTCAGCGCTCACGTAATGCTTACCCATGTTTAAACAGACTTGTTCACAAAGTGTGATTTCACATGCTGGTTGGCCATCCTAACCATGGTTTAAGCATTCAAAAAATGGGAGACTTGCTCTTGCTCAATGGGAGACGGGATGGACAACCATGGTTAAAATGTTTCATCTTCAAAGGTGCATCATACCAAAATAAGCAACCTTTGATGTACAAGTTATTGTTCAAATGTTTACTCTATTTATAATTGCTTGCAGAAGAACTCAGGACAAGGGAGATCTCCTCTGAATAATTTGTAACAGGACCGCGGAAGAGGAAACCAGTTCTTTCTTCTTGACAAGGATTGGCTTTCAGGCACACCAAGTGTTTGCCCTCCACGGGAATATTTACTCCTGGCAAAACCAACGGAGCTGAAGTCTGATACAATCTACAGAGAACAATTCCTGCACTGTGGCTCCTGTTACAGGGGCAGTCCAGAAAGGATCTTATTCTCACTGAGAATTCCTTTATCAAGCTTCCTTTACAGAAACCACCAAAATATTTCACCCTGGCCAGGCAGATGGAGAGGAAGGGCGGGGGAAGCCCATCAAAAGATTTATTGAAGTTCGGGTCTTAAAAATTACACCAAGAGAGGAAATAGTAAGCCTACGAAGTAAAAAAAGAAAAGAAAATATTCCCGACTCCTTAACCGCAAAGCTGCAACGCCAAAACAAGGAGCTCCGAATGAATGGGTGTGTCCAAACAGTAAATGCATTAATCTTCCTGTGTTCAGAAAGTTGAACATGGTTCAACCTTGAATCACAGCACTCTCTTTCTTTTTATGTATATACTATGTATATACTAAGTTTATATAAAGGAGATAAATTAGACAAACAAACAAACCACCTACAATGGGACGTTCTCAACAGCACTTTCAGGCAGGAAGATATGTACCCCTTAGCTCTTTAGGCACTTGAATACTCACTAGAGATGGGTGTCTGTCAATTCAGTTTCTTCAAGTTGCAGATTTTTTCTGAACTTAATATCAGTTTGCCACATTTCCATATCAGTCTACAGGTGAAACTCGGAAAATTAGAATATTGTCGAAAAGTGCATTTATTTCAATAATGCAACTTATTTTTTATTTTTCTTTTAATTTTTACAAATGCTTTCTTTTGGAAATTCCACAATAATAAAACAAATAGTTACAATAATACAAAAATAAACATCTCTATTACATTTCATTAATTACATTCCATTTATAATTGACCCGCCTGAGGTAAAGGTAAAGGGGCCCCTGACCATCAGGTCCAGTAGCGTCCGACTCTGGGGTTGCGGCGCTCATCTCGCTCTATAGGCCGAGGGAGCCGGCGTTTGTCCGCAGACAGCTTCCGGGTCATGTGGCCAGCATGACAAAGTTGCTTCTGGCGAACCAGAGCAGAGCACGGAAATGCCGTTTACCTTCCCGCAGGAGCGGCCCCTATTTATCTACTTGCACTTTGACATGCTTTCGAAATGCTAGGTGGGCAGGAGCTGGGACCAAGCAACGGCAGCTCACCCCGTTGCAGGGATTCGAACCGCCGATCTTCTGATCAGCAGGCCCTAGTCTGTAGTTTAACCCATAGTGCCACCTGGGTCTCCTAATTGACCCGCCTAACAACAAATAATTACAATTACAACAAATAAAGGCTTGACATATCTTGTTTTGCAGGTCATGCATCTATCTCATATATTGGTTTCACCTTTTAAGTTGCATTACTGAAATAAATGCACTTTTCAATGATATTCTAATTTTCCGAGTTTCACCTGTACGATTCTCTCCCCCCCCCCACCGCAAGCCTCACGAAAATAAATAAGAATTTTAGTGCTAATTTCTCCAACATACACTTTTTTGGTCTGCAATTTCCCCCAGTATAATTGTTGTGCATTTTAATGCACACTTTTCTGCAGTTTGTGAAGTTTTGTACAGAATACATGGCTGGAGAGCCACATTGCAAAATTCAGGGAAATGCGAATCTCAAAGGACGGCTGAGGTTCCGTTCACATATTGTTTTGGAAAGTGAGGATAAGGTAGATCCACCTTTCAGTGCGAACTGAATCCAATTTGTCTTCCACCCGCTATTACTCATGCATGAATATATGAACTGGCGCCTTTAAAAGGAACTGTGTTTGAGGAGATGGAAGACAAGCTCTGCCTGTGCTTTATCTGAGGGCTCGCCTGCCCAAGAAATCGCCATGTGATGCCACAGGAGTGTTTGCCAGATGTTGCAGACTTCAACTCGTAACAGCCCCAAGCTAGAGTGGTCCATAGTCAGGGAGAATGGGAGCTGAAGTCCAGCAACATCTGGAAAGTGCCATGTTGGCTACCCCTATGTGTGGTCTGTGGAGCAATGGGAGAGATCTCTTGCCTACCTCACAGGGTTGTTGAGAGGATAAAATGGCAAGGGGGATAGAACCATGTACGGCACCGCAAGCCCCTTGAAATGAAAAAGTGAGATATATAGTATCATCTATGGTTCCTGACCTGCCAATTGAAGATCAACAGGGGAGTGAGTTGCCCTTGATGGGCAGCCCTTCATGAATCTTTTGTTACAGTCTGACTCATTGGGAGAAAGTGCGTGAAGAGGCAGAAGTCACAAGTTCACCATACATTTCACTGTCATGGATGCACCCAAAGAATCATGGGAAGTGTTGTTTGAAGGGTACTGAGATTTCTTCTCAGACCCCTCCTCCTCTCCCAGACCTACAGTTTGAGTGTTTTAACCAGGCATCCCCAAACTTCGGCCCTCCAGACTACAATTCCCATCATCCCTGACCACTGGTCCTGTTAGCTAGGGATCATGGGAGTTGTAGGCCAAAACATCTGGAGGGCCGCAGTTTGGGGATGCCTGGTTTTAACTATCAATCCCTCTTCCCAGAGAACTCTGGGAACAGTAGCTCTCTGAGGGGAATCAGGGGTCTCCTAATAGCCCTCAGCGTCCCTTAGCAAACTACAGTTCCCATGATTCTTTGGGGGAAGTCATGGCTGTTTGAAGTGCTATGTTACTGCTTTAAATGTCTGGTGTGGGCAGCAAATAGGAAGGGACAGGTGGTCTATTCTCTTCAGCCATTTGCTCCTTTTGTGGTAAAAAGTAAACCTTACCAGCACTCACTCTCTCTCTCTCTCTCTCTCTCTCTCTCTCTCTCTCTCTCTCTCTCTCTCACACACACACACACACACACACAGACTTCAGTGTTTCTTACATTCTGTCCCACCTTGTCCTCCAAGGGTAGAGCCTGACAGCCACCCTATGAGGTAGTTTAAGCCAGGGGATACCAACATGGTGCCCTCCAAATGCCATAGACTATAACTCCCATCAGTCCCACCCAACCAGCATAGCCCAATGGTCAGGCATGGTGGGAGCTGAAATTCACAACACCTGAAGGACAACACATCGGCTACTTCCTGGTTTAGGACAGGCAGCGGTCTAGCAAACATGTCTGCTCCATCATATGGAGTCTGGCCCCAACAGAAAATCCAAGTTGCTCATACCATCAACACAGACAGATTCACATAGGGTAAAATTTCCCACTGCTGCTCCCTCAACACAGTTCCAGTTAACATCCATGGGGCTTGTGCAGACAAATCTCCTGTGGGTCATAAGATCTCCCCATGGCACAGCCTTTCCCTTAATGCTGTCGGACTACAACTCCCTTAATCCTCAGCCAGGATGGTCAATGGCCACCGATGATGGGATCCAGCCTCATTCAAAGACTCAAGAGACTCCAAAGCCATTCCCCAAGGAAGACATTTCACGGGGGACCCAGCTATTCAGAAAACAAACTGGAAAGGCTTGAGGCTTTCTTTCAAGCAAACTGTTTCAAGGCCACCAACACCATTAAGAAAATTTATTTATTTTGTTCTGCGTAGCACTGATCTGCAAATAAAGAACAGCAGGCACACACACACACTTTGGCATAGTTGACGGTAGTATATATTTATATTTTAAAATACGCCATTCTCCAGGACTGTATTTTGAAGCTGTGCAAACAAGTCTTTCTAGTGTAACATATACAGTACACTAGCAAGCTACCAAATTGTTCCAGGCCCACAAAGGGCTGCCGGGGGGGGGGGGAGAGGATGGTATGCACCCCTTTTACATCCTGTATTATGACTATGCGGTATTACAACACACTTGGCAAGAGATCTCCAATTAGTCAGAAGCTGGTCACAGCACATTTGCCCTCCTCTCATGATCAATCTTTGCCTTGTTACTACAGCATTACAGAAGTTGACCAAACTTAAATTATCATCAAGAAAAGGGCATTTAAAAAAAAAAAAAGCTCCAAAGCAATGGAAACCAGGTCAACAAGTTCTCTTCTTCACCCCAGGCAATATCCCCCCCCCCTGCCCTCCCCAAACCGCAGCTACCCAAACTGCTGCACCTGTCACAAAAACTGTGAAGAGAAAGGAATTACAGGGGCAGAAAATACACAAGAGAACTGGCCAAACCAGCTCCTATTTCAGATCCTGGCAGCAATGCCTGCTTGTGCCCCAAAGATTCCCAACTGAGATCTTTGTCCAAACTCACCCTCACAGTGGGAAATGCTCAGCATGCATGGCCCTAATGGGAGTCAGGGTGGGAATGTTCCATTCACCAACAAGGCTGGACATGCCCTCACCTGCTGTCTGAAACTTTTGCCAGATTATTCTTTTTATTATTTTATGAGTCACCAACTTGAGCATGTAAGCTGTCGCCAGGTTAAGAAGCAACTCATACCAGGAGCAGCAAGGCAGCACCTTCTCTATGTAGTCAGCATATTCACACCATGCATTTAATTAAAGCACCATGATACCATTTTTAGAGGTCATGGTAAAAGGTAAAGGTAAAGGGACCCCTGACCATTAGGTCCAGTCGTGACCGACTCTGGGGTTGCGCGCTCATCTCGCATTATTGGCCGAGGGAGCCGGCGTATAGCTTCCAGGTCATGTGGCCAGCATGACAAAGCCGCTTCTGGCAAACCAGAGCAGCACATGGAAACGCCGTTTACCTTCCCGCTATAGCGGTTCCTATTTATCTACTTGCATTTTGACGTGCTTTCGTACTGCTAGGTTGGCAGGAGCTGGGACCGAGCAACGGGAGCTCACCCCGTCACAGGGATTCGATCCGCCAACCTTCTGATCAGCAAGCCCTAGGCTCAGTGGTTTAGCCCACAGCGCCACCTGGGTCCCCAGAGGTCATTGTACTCCCCCCAAAAGAATTCTGGGAGCTGTAGTTTGTTAAGGGTGCCAAGAATTCCCCTTTAAGAGCTACCTTTTATGGGGTTCCCTGTGGACTGATAACATTGCTCTGGGAATGGTAGCTCTGGGAGGGATCAGGGCTGTCCTAATGCTTCTCAGCACCCTCAAACTACAGCTCTGTTATGAGAAATGTACCCCAAAATGCGTTGCCTTTTAAGAAGGACAGACGCAGGTCGGAAGCTCCAAAATTTGCGCTAAGTTCAGCTCCGCCGGGAAAATGACAGAGACCACACGATGCTGTCAGGAAAAACAAACTGATCCCTTTATTGCAGAATGCAAAGCTACAGCTGTAGGGTCCCTGCCTCTGGAAAGAAGGAAGGAACCCCGGGAAATGGTGAAGTCCCCCTATATACCCTCCTGTTCATGCATGGAAATCTCTGGACTAGGAGGGAGGGGGAGACAAGGGCGACGGGTGGGAGATCGGATTAGCTGGGTGCGGAGATGACTTTTCCTTTCAGATGGAGAGATGTCAATCTCTCTTCTCCTGTCGTTGATGGTGCTCCCTGTTGTTTGGCAGGAAGGGCAATCAGTCGAGATGGGTGCAGAGGTGGGGCAGTTCCTGGCGATTTCCATGGGGTGGAAGTCCGCCCGGCAGTGTTTTCCTCCAGGCCATGGAAGGGTGGGCTACGTTGAGGATGGCAATTTATTTGAATAAAGTTGTTCCAGCTAATCCCTCTATTGTCCGTGTGTCCTTGAATGGGTATAGGGTGGTAGTAGGGCAAGGTTCAGGTGGGTTGGGATCATACAGGGTTCATACAGAAAATATACCTGGAAAACATACCTAATGCAGGGATTTCTAATTAAAAGGTAGCAGTCCTGACATATACAGTTCTAAGATATAAAACAGCAATTCTAATACAGAGGCAGCGGATAGAGATTTCATGGTAAGAGAACATATAATAGGCTGTATTATTAACTTGAGTAGAAAAGTTTAACTTTGGATTTGGGCGGTTTCCCCCCCCCCCTTCTTCTGGAAACATTGTTTTGTTCTGGGCGGAGGGGAGGTGGAGAGGGGAAATGTGTGAGTTTATGCTAACTGTTGTGCATATGCAGATCCTTAAGCCTTCCTTCAGGCAGGGTCGAGTCCTAGCTGGAGGGGTGGGGAGACAGGGAAGATGGCATTGAACAGGATTCTGGGTATTGCAGCTGTCAAATTCTGTCACCCCTCTCTGTTCATTAATAATGGTGTCCTGCAAACCCCCCCCCCCAATATGATTTTATAACAGCTCCCAGAATTCTTCAGGGGAAAGTGGACTGTTTAAAGGCGACTGAGTGCTTTAAATCTATGGTGTATCCCAATTGGCCCCAGTCAAGACTTGGTCTCTCCTGTGGTGGAAGGACCTCATTAGTTATCTGCATTTCACATGCACTGCCAAAACAAATGGAATTTGCAGCACCCTCTTGCAGCACCTGATCTTTGAGGCATCCCTTTGGGAGAGGACGTTGAAGGCAAGACTGCCAAACACTTCCCCTTCCCCTTCTGCCAACACACTTGACTGATCCTGACCCAGGAAATTCCGCTTACAAGACTTTTAAACAATGTTTGAAGATGGTGCTACAAGACGACTGCCCCTGGAACAGATTCTCTATTTTAATTTGTCAGATTTCTTACCCACCCTTCATCGCAAGGTCCCGGGGTATGTGTGGGTGTTCACAGCAACAAGATATAAGATCGTATAATAAACAAAACAGTTGCAAACATAGAAGTGTAATAACAACAACAACAAAAGCAGACCCTTCCTCCATAATAAAAGGGGGGGGGACATTCCATTTATAAAAACAATACAAATGTTTTAACACATTTTTTTTAAAAAAAAAATCATTCCAATACAGATGAGACCGAGATAAAGATCTCCACTTAAAAGACTTGTTGGAAGAGGAACATTTGCAGCAGACGCCCAAAAGACAACAGAGACAGTGCCTGCCTAATATTTAACAGAAGGAAATTCCAGAGGGTAGGTGCCACAAGCTAAAGACCCAAACATACTAGTCTACCTTTGTGCTTCCTTTCTTAGGCTCTGGAAAAGGAGAGGCATTTCTGCCATTGGGGGACAGAAAGAGAAATTCTTCAAAGATAATAATTGAGCACACTGAGCTCAAAAGCAGCCCAATTTTTATATAAAGAAAAGAAGGAACAAAATTCTCCCTCCCACAACCCCAGATACATTTACCCAGCCCCTCCGCTTCCTGCCTTTTGCACATCAATTGCTCTTTTTTCAGGGGGGGGGGGTAGGGAAGAAACATCTCCAAACATAATTGGGCTGAGCTTTAGTAAACACTGGTTGCAGAATTTAAATTTTCAAGGAAGAGGCCAAAAACAGAATGCCGGGGGGGGGGATGTGGGGCTCCACCACCAAATGTGCTAGGAGCACAGCAAAGTCTGCAAGAATCACTGTGCAAAGGCAGCCAATAGGTCTGGTTATGTAAGTCTCAGGGCCTCGCCAGAAAAACCAACCACCTTTGATTGCTGAGCTTCTTATGGGCCAGAGAGCACCTTTTCCCTCCCCTCCGAAACTGCTGAACACACAGACACACAAACACACACAGACACACACCAGCAAAGCCAAACAAGCAGACCTGAACATAAAAATCAGAGATAAGAGCGGAGTCAACATATGCGGAATGTGGTTTGACATTAACAAAACAAAGCAGCCTGGATTTCAGAGGGGCAAACCTGCAATTTTTCAGCACTGCAACCGTTTCAAAAGTCATCCTCGTCACCTCAATACACAGCATTTCTCAACGCTGTTTAAACATAAATAAGCCGTGCACCCCTTGTGAACCTATATATTGTCAGCTGCTGCACTATGCTTACGGCAGGGATGAGGTATTGGTGGCTCTGGAGATGCTCCTGGACTCCAACTCCCATCAGTCCCAACCAGCACAGCTAACAGCCAATGGTCAGGGGTGATGGGAAACCTCTGAGTCCAGCAAGAGCTGGAGGACCATGAGTTCCCCACCCTTGGCTTCTGGGGAAAGCCTGGTCTGTGCCACTGGCAAACCTCAGCGATGGCACAGGCAGGCAATGACCACATTCACAGCATACATTCAAAGCACCAAGATATTATCACTTTGAACAGTCATGGCTTCCCCCAAAGAATTCTGGGAGCTATAGTTTTTAGGAGACTTCCCATTCCCCTCTCAGATCTACAATTTCCAGAGTGGTGTCATTCCTCTTTGAAGGGAACTCTGGGAATTGTAGCTCTGGAAGGGAAATAGAGGTCAGCGCCCTTAACAAACTACAGCTCCCAGAATTCTTTGTTGGAAGTGGTAGCCTAGTGCAGCGTTTCTCAACCACTGTTCCGCGGCACACTAGTGTGCCGCGAGACGCTGGCTGGTGTGCCGCGACGTGCGGTGACGAGAAGGGCGATTTGCATTGTCACGTGCCTGGCGGCCGCCAATGAACAACACTAACCCGCCAGAAAGGAAGCCGGCCGGGTCACGACGCGGGGCGAGCGCAGCTCTCAACAGCCACCACCACGGGAGGGTGGTTTTAGACAAACTTAAAGAAGCTGGCTGGATGAGCTCAACCTGAAACTTGCTGAGCAAAGGATTGTGCTGGCAGAGAAATCAGCGGCTTGTGAAGCCTTATTACAGGAGATTGCAACCAACACAGCAATTGGCAAGTGTTTCTTACAGTCATAATTATATAGTCAATATAGGGCGGCACAGAGTTAATTTTTTTAACTTTTTTAATGGTGGTGTGCCTCGTGATTTTTTTCATGGAACAAGTGTGCCTTGGCCCAAAAAAGGTTGAGAAACACTGGCCTAGTGCTTCAAATGTATGGTGCAAACATGACCACAGAGTACCGTAGCAGCATAACATTGTGCACTGATGAGAGAGGGTCACCATGAGCTAGTATATTTTTCTTCTTAAAGAATGGGTTGTAGAGTTTAACTTCCCCTCAACCCAACATCCTTTGCAAAGTTGCCCCACCATGTGTGTTCTGCAAGGCACCTCATTGGTGATTGGTGTTCCTCCAAAAACAACAACAAACACCGTGGCTGCCCTGTTGAAGCTGGCCATGGAGACAGGTCATCTTTGTTAAAGAATAGAGCACAAAACTGAACTGGCAAGTTTTTAGTTATTTGCTGCCCTTTCAAGCAAAGGCTTTCATTGCCTGGAACCAATTGCTGGGATAATACAATGCTGCTGTTGACTTTACCAGAGGGGGACGGGCAGGACACAATGGGGGAAGAGCAGGAAATCATTTCGTGCTTCTATACACATGCTGTGGACCAAAAGTCTGGACAGACTACTGTTCTGGCTGAAACGACAACCACAAATATGAACAGCCTCAAATCAATTTTCCCTCTTCCTTGAACTATGCAGCGAGCTCTGTTTTCAACGAGATCTTTCCTCCACCACCTACTTTGTTCCAAAATGAGACACTCCTCCGAGTTCTCACTTGTACCTTGAGATAGGCGTGTATCACAAGTGAAACGTCTTTCCTCGGATGGTTAAGGGTCAGGAAGAGATTGATGGGCATTGCAAAGGTCTGATTCCTTTTCCGTTTGCTGCCAAATAAGCAGGAAGCTGTGAGCTCTACTCCTTTTCCCCTCTCCCCCCAAAATAACCTAATAGTCAAAAGCTAAGAAAACTCAGGTTTCTGCAAAATGGGTATACATTTTCAGAGGGCTGCTTTGATTTATCCTGCTACCCCTTGGCAAAGGATGAAAGGATGGGGTGCTGTCTATGTGGACTAGGTGATTAGGACCAGGGAGACCTAGGCGCGAAACCTCATTCAGTTCACTGTGTGCCTTGGGCTTCTCACTAAATTACAGGGTTGTTGTGTGGGTAAAAGCAGAAGGTGCAGAACTCTATATAGCCACCAGGAGCTCCTTGGAAGCAGAAGGGATAGGGAAAGAGGTGTTGCAGGATGAGGCAGGGCAATCTTTCTGACTGCCCATGACCACATGTGCCAATTGGTGGTGACCAGCGGCCACATGCCAATGAGCATTGGAGCCAGCAGTGGGAATTGCCTGGGCTCATTCATTCACCCTCATGGGGAAGAGTGACCCATCTCAAGGCACCAATCTCCCCATCACAGCAAGGCTTTTCATTGTCATTTAAAACGATCAAACCCCAAGGATGAAAGTCATGTGTTCGTTCCAGAGCGCAAGCCATGGCGTGTGCCTTTAACTGCATGGCAGCAGCATGCTGAAAATCTGCCGGAAAAATGACTTCCCGCACTCCAGAGAAGAAAGGCATAAAGGTAACTAACCCACAGCTCCTGCGACAGTAGGAGTGAGATAATTGGCACTCCAAGTGGCTGGACCACACCATGCCAGCCTCAGATCAGAGAGTACAGACTTCTTTAATGGCAGCTTCCGTGGCCAGGTCTGTTGCTGGCTCTCAGCCCCATAAATCCTTTCAGCCAAACTAGAGTCTGGGAGGATCCTGCTCTTCTCTCTTGCACCACAGAAGAAAAACCGCAATATTCAGAAGAAAAGGGAGGGGTGTGTGTGGAATCTACATCCTTGTTATGCCTGCCAACTTCTTTTCCCCTACATTATTATCACTACGGCAGAGTTCTTGGCAGAAGCTACCTGGAGCAGAGAGAGCTCAGAGTTGCTCGGAAGCCAAAAGGGCTTTGGTCAAACAGCTCACTTAGCACAAGACAAGGAACTCCTGGGCCTTCCTTTTTCGCCAGCCGCTGAAGGAGGAGCCCATGTTATGAGCAGAAGGAGCTGCCTTCTACTAAGTCAGATCTACAGTAGCTCAAGATTGGCTTCACTGACCAGAAACGGCTCTCCAGGGAGTCAGGACAATAATTTCTCCAACTCCTACCTGCAGATGACGGGGATTGAACCTGAGTGCAAAGTAGATGCTGTACCACTGAGCTATGGCCCTTGTACAAGAGCAGAAAGCCTTTTTTTCAGATCAAGGGCCACATTCCCTCTGGGAACCTTTTAGAGGCTACATGGCAAAGGTGGCGGGGCCTGCAGAAAAAGTGGGCAGAGCAACATATATTAATACAATAGACTACTTTCTACGCATGCTCCTTCTGTCCTCCAGCCAGGCAAGCAAGAGGCATTATGGGAGTTTAAGGACACACGGCAGTCAGGCAGGAACATTCAAGGAGGGTTCAAAATAGCACCGGTGAGGGGCGTGGCTTGGGGAAGATTTCCAAGGGTCAGATAAGGAGATTGGAGGGGCCTACAGACTCTAGACCAGGGGTGTCCAACAGGTCGATTGCGATCTACCAGTAGATCAAAAACTTTGGCTGATCCCCCCCCCTGAAAGCTCAACAACTCTGGTCAATCCAATGGGTAGATCACTGCCAGTTTATTTATAGTGGGAGTAGATTGCAGTCTCTTGGAAGTTGGACACTCTAGAGCCAGTGTGGTGTAGTGGTTAAGAGTGGTAGACTCGTAATCTGGTGAACCGGGTTCGCGTCTCCGCTCCTCCACATGCAGCTGCTGGGTGACCTTGGGCTAGTCCAGGCATCCCCAAACTTTGGCCCTCCAGATGTTTTGGACTACAATTCCCATATTGCCACAGTGATCCATGCGATGGTCACCTCTAGGCTCGATTATTGTAACTCGCTCTATGCGGGGCTGCCCTTGAAACTGACCCAGAAACTCCAGCGGGTGCAGAATGCAGCGGCGAGACTCCTTACGGGGTCCTCGCCGCGAGATCACATTCATCCAGTGCTTTACCAGCTGCACTGGCTCCCGGTGGAGTACAGGGTCAGGTTTAAGGTGCTGGTTTTGAACTTTAAAGCCTTATGTGGCTTAGGACCCTCGTACCTATGGGACCGCCTCTCCCAGTATGCCCAACAGAGGACGTTAAGGTCCAGAAATAATAACATACTGGAGATCCAGAGTCACAAGGTGGTTAGACTGGCCTTGACCAGGACCAGGGCCTTCTCAGTACTAGCCCCGACCTGGTGGAACGCTCTGTCTCAGGGAGACGAGGGCCCAGCGGGAGTTGTCATCTTTTCGTAGAGCCTGCAAGACGGAGCTGGTCCGCTTGGCCTTTGGATTGACTTTGGTCTGACCCTGGTGCTACCCTCCCCTAAGGCTTTATTCTACAGATATTTAAATGAGGTTTCACTTGCAGATTCCTAATTTTTAAATTGAATTTTAACATTGTATTTAATCTGCATTTTAATTGAATTGCTTCTTTTACGCTTGTTTTGATATTCTTGTTGTTAGCCGCCCTGAGCCCGGTCTTGACTGGGAAGGGCGGGGTATAAATAAAAATTATTATTATTAATTATTATTATTCCCTGACCACTGGTCCTGTTAGCCAGGGATCATGGGAGTTGTAGGCCAAAACATCTGGAGGGCTGCAGTTTGGGGATGCCTGGGCTAGTCACACTTCTCTGAAGTCTCTCAGCCTCACTCACCTCACAGAGTGTTTGTTGTGGGAGAGGAAGGGAAAGGAGAATGTTAGCCACTTTGAGACTCCTTTGGGTAGTGATAAAGTGGGGTATCAAATCCAAACTCTTCTTCTTCTTCTTCTTCTTCTTCTTCTTCTTCTTCTTCTTCTTCTTCTTCTTCTTCTTCTCTACACTAACTGGCAGAAACTCTCCAGGTTTTTAGCCCTACCAGGAGATGCCAAGGATTGAACTTGCAGCCTTCTGCATGCGTAGTATATGCTCTGCCACTAAGCTATGTCCCATCCCAAACCAGACCAACAGCAGAAGCAACCTTCTAAAGATGATGGAGGAGACCTTTCCATTGACTGGAGTTTTACAATACTACTGGTCAACCCAGTAGTTCATGCCCAATATCATTTTGAAGACTCAACTAGGGGGTCTAACATTTCCAAAGCAAAACAAAAAAAGTAACCGCTTCAGGTGTTAACACTACCTAGACAATGCCTTTCTTGTCAGGATTCCTCCAAGTCTGCCGATGGCTCCCTCCAGTGTGTAGGTGCGGCTGTTTTGGCTACAGAAAGCAATGGCAGTCACAGCCCAAGCATCAGAATTACACAATTGTTGCAATGACATCCAAGATCATGCTGGCACACCTCTTTGAAGAGCCTCAAATGCACACCATGGGAGCCCCAAGGGTGATTAATTGCAATTAAGGTAACTCTGAAGAACAGGTTTTTTTAAAAAAAAATGCAAACCTGTGAGTTATGCACAACAACCTGTAATGAGAATTAAATCCAC